>NW_019272202.1:58815-94711 GCF_002738345.1 Cucurbita maxima
ATATTTGTTAACAAACCAGATTTTATCCATTGCGGTTACAAAAAGTAATTCAATTTTGAATCCGACTAAAATTGTAAAAACAAGATTAAACTTGTTATTGTACTGGATCAAACTTGGGTCACTGAGTGACAAGCAGGAATGTTCGCCGTTGTATTACAACGACCTCTGGAACATAATAACTTGAATGACAAGCGGAAACACTCCCCATTATACCACTAAAACGACTCATAAAAAATAAATTATTTGTTAACGCTCTAGATTTTACCAATCGTCTTTAGAAAAAGTGATCCAATGTCAACGCTCTAGATTTTATCAATTCAAGATTCGGAACAAGTAATCCAATTTCAAATGCGGTGCAAATTTCCAAAAGAAAATTAAGCTTATTATTGTCGGGGTTCAAACTCAGGTCTCTCGAGTGACAAGCGGGAATACTCACTACTGTATTAAATCGACCTCTGAAAAATATATTATTTGTTAACACACGAGAGAAAAAAGAATCCAATCTCGAATTTCTTTGTTCGGGAACAAACCCAAATCATCCGGTTCACCACTACCGAATTTCGAATTCAAAAGAAAATTAAAAATCGTCGTTGCGGGGGATCAAACTCGTGGGAGTACTTACCACTCTACAACGACGACTGTCGAAAAATATAATGTTTGTTAACAAACCAGATTTTATCCATTGCTGTTACAAAAAGTAATTCAATTTTGAATCCGACTAAAATTGTAAAAAGAAGATTAAACTTGTTATTGTTCGGGATCAAAGTTGGGTCACTGAGTGACAAGCAGGATTGCTCGCCCTTGTATTACAACGACCTCTGGAACATAATAATTCAAATGACAAGCGGAAATACTCCCCTTTGTACCACTAAAACGATTCATAACAAATAAATTATTTGTTAATGCTCTAGATTTTACCAATCGTCTTTAGAAAAAGTGATCCATTGTCAACGCTCTAGATTTTATCAATCCAAGATTCGGAACAAGTAATCAAATTTTAAAAGCGATCCATTGTCAACGCTCTAGATTTTATCAATCCAAGATTCGGAACAAGTAATCAAATTTTAAAAGCGGTGCAAATTTTCCAAAGAAAATTAAGCGTATTATTGTCGGGGTTCAAACTCAGGTCTCTTGAGTGACAAGCGAGAATACTCACTACTGTATTACATCGACCTTTGAAAAATATATTTTTTGTTAATACACGAGAGAAAAAGGAATCAAATCCCAAATTTCGTTGATGGGAAACAAGCCCAAATCATCCGGTTCACCACTATCGAAATTCTAATTCAAAAGAAAATTAAAAATCGTCGCTACGGGGGATCAAATTCGCGGGAATACTCACCACTCTACAACGAAGGCTTTCGAAAAATATAATATTTGTAAACACACCAAATTTTATCAATCGCCGTTACAAAAAGTAATCCAATTTTGAATCTGACTAAAATTGTCAAAACAAGATTAAACTTGTTGTTCTGGATCAAACTAAGATCACTCGAGTGACAAGCAGGAATGCTTGCCCTTGTCTTACAACAACCTTTGGAACATAATAACTCGAGTGATAAGCGGAAATACCCACCACTGTACCACTACAACGACCTTTGAAAACATATTATTTGTTAACACCCAAGATTTCATAAACCATTTTTTAGCCGACTTTCTTTTCAAACTACCGTTATTGGGAATCACAAACTACAGCGGCATGACAGGTTCACCGCTATCCAATTTCGAGTCTAGTCAAAACTACGACTCATATTTTGAATCCGACTAAAATTGTCAAAAAAAAAATTAAACTTGCTATTGTTCGGGATCAAACTCAGGTCACTCGAGTGACAAGAAAGAATGCTCACCCTTGTATTACAACGACCTCTGGAACATAATAACTCGAGTGACAAGCGAACATACTCCCCACTGTACAACTACAACGACCCATAACAAACAAATTATTTGTTAATGCTCCAGATTTTACCAATCGTCTTTAGAAAAAGTGATCCATTGTCAACGCTCTAGATTTTATCAATCCAAGATTCGGAACAAGTAATCCAATTTCAAATGCGGTGCAAATTTTCAAAAGAAAATTAAGCTTATTATTGTCGGGGTTCAAACTTAGGTCTCTCGAGTGACAAGCGGGAATACTCACTACTGTATTAAATCGACCTCTGAAAAATATATTATTTGTTAACACACGAGAGAAAAAGGAATCCAATCTCGAATTTCTTTTTTGGGGAACAAACCCAAATCATCCGGTTCACCACTACCGAATTTCGAATTCAAAAGAAAATAAAAAAATCGTCGCTATAATGGATCAAACTCGCGGGAGTACTCACCACTTTACAACATAGACTTTCGAAAAATATAATATTTGTTAACACACCAGATTTTAGCAATGGCCGTTACAAAAAGTAATCCAATTTTGAATCCGACTAAAATTGTCAAAACAAGATTAAACTTGTTATTGTTTGGGATCAAACTCAGATCACTCGAGTGACAAGCAGGAATGCTCACCCTTGTATTACAACGACCTCTAGAACATAATAACTTGAGTGACAAGCGGAAATACACCCCGTTGTACCACTACAACGACTCATAAGAAATAAATTATTTCTTAACTCTCTAGATTTTACCCATCGTCTTTAGAAAAAGTGATTCATTGTCAACGATCTATATTTTATCAATCGAAGATTCGGAACAAGTAATCAAATTTCAAATTCGGTGAAAATTGTTAAAAGAATATTAAACTTATTATTTTCGGGGTTCAAACTCAGGTCCCTCGAGTGACAAGTGGGAATACTCACTACTGTATTACATCGACCTCTGAAAAATATATTATTTGTCAACACACGAGAGAAAAAGGAATCCAATCCCGAATTTCGTTGTTGGGGAACAAACACAAATCATCCGGTTTACCACTATCGACTTTCAAATTCAAAATAAAATTAAAAATCGTCACTGCGGGGATCAAACTCGCGGGAATACTCACCACTCTACAACGACGAGTTTCCAAAAATATAATATTTGTTAACACACCAAATTTTATCAATCACCGTTACAAAAAGTAATCCGATTTTGAATCCGACTAAAATTGTCAAAACAAGATTAAACATGTTATTGTTCGGGATCAAACTCAGGTCACTCGAGTGACAAGCATGAATGCTCACCCTTGTAATAGAACAACCTCTGGAACATAATAACTCAAGTGACAAGTGGAAATACTCACCTCTGTACCATAACAACAACAAACATATTATTTGTTAACAAGATTTCATAAACATTTTTTTACGAAAAGCAATCCAGTTCTGACTTTCTTTTCAAACTACCGTTTAGGGGATCAAACTATTGTTTAGGGGATCGAACCGAGGATCAAACTACTGTTTAGGGGATCGAACCGAAACTACCTGCATGACAGGTTCACCGCTGTCCAATTTCGAGTTTCTTTAAAACTACGGATAGAAAACAACTAAAATAGTCGTTGCTAGGGATCGAACCCGAGTCAACTGCATTATAGTCATGAATACTTACTACAATACTACAACGACTCATAAAGAAAAATTTAGTTGTTAATATTCCATATTTTACCAATCTTCTTTAGAAAAAGTGATCCATTGTTAACTCTTTAGATTTTATCAATCGAAGATTCAGAACAAGTAATCCAATTTCAAATCCGGTGAAAATTGTCAAAACAAAATTAAACTTATTATTGTCAGGGTCAAACTCAAGTCTCTCGAGTGACAAGTGGGAATGCTCACTACTGTATTACATCGACCTCTGAAAAATATATTATTTGTTAACACACGAGAGAAAAAGAAATCCAATCCCGAATTTCGTTGTTGGGGAACAAACCCAAATCATCCGTTTCACCACTACATAATTTCGAATTCAAAAGAAAATTAAAAATTGTCGCTGCGGGGGATCAAACTTGCGGGAGTACTCACCACTCTACAACGACCACTTTCGAAAAATATAATATTTGTTAACATACAAGATTTTATCAATCGCCGTTACAAAAAGTAATCAAATTTTGAATCCGACTAAAATTGTCAAAACAAGTTTAAACTTGTTGTTGTTCGGGATCAAACAATATTTGTTAACATACAAGATTTTATCAATCGCCGTTACAAAAAGTAATCAAATTTTGAATCCGACTAAAATTGTCAAAAAAAGTTTAAACTTGTTCTTGTTCGGGATCAAACTAAGGGTCACTCGAGTGACAAGCAGGAATGCTCACCCTTTTATTATAAGGGCCTCTGGAACATAATAACTTGAGTGACATGCGGAATTTCATAAACCAATTTTTCGGAAAAGCAATCCAGTTCCGACTTTCTTTTCAAACTACCGTTGTTGGGGATCGAACCCAAACTACCAGCATGACAAGTTCACCGCTGTCCAATTTCGAGTTCTGTTAAAACTACGGAAAGAAAACAACTATAATCGCCGTTGCCAGGGATCGAACCCGGGTCACCGACGTGACAGGTGTCATGGTCATATGCTTGTCCAAGGCATGTTGCCCATGGTCGCATGCCCATGACAAACCCAACCATTCATATCTTTTTATATTTTAGTGTTTTACTTTTATATTTCTGTCCAAAGCATGTTGCCCATGGCCGCATATCGATGACAAACCCAACCATTCATATCTTTTTATATTTTAGTGTTTTACTTTTATATTTCTGTCCAAGGCATGTTGCCCATGGCCGCATGTCGATGACAAACCCAACCCTTCATGTCTTTTCATATTCTAGTGTTTTACTTTTATATTTTTAGGAAGTATGACATTTCAGAAATATCATGTCTAGGCCTGTCAGACATGAAATGCCTCAGAATGTACTATAGGGGGATACGACTAGTTGTCAACTTTTCCCTATCCAATGTTATATACTGTATGCCATTGTTATTTCTCTCTTGCTTGCTTATAAAACGTCTCTTTCAAAAATCTCTCTCTGCCCTCGCTTTCTAAAATATTCTCTTAAAACTTAGGCCAGAGGCTCGAGCATACGTCACTTGGCTATAGGCGACACAAGAACGAATTGTCTTAGCTCACTTGTCGTTGGAAAGTGAGTGTCGCACAATCACAAGTCCGCTGCCATTAAAAGTGCGATTGTGGCAAGTGGTATCAAAGCTTTGTAAGCTCCGTGAAATAGCAAATACCGAAAACATGTCGACGACAAAGTCGACGCCCAAATCACAGGCCGACCGGCTTACTTTAATAGAGGAGGAAATGTTGTTCCTTAAAGAAGTCCCTGACATCACTTGCTTCTTGGAAGCACGGGTGAAAGAATTGAGTGGAAAAGTCATAGAGATCAACGCAATGGGTAACCGCCTGGATGGGTTGTCAATCGCAAAACTGATGTTTCGAGTGACCTCACTCGAAAAAAAAGTTGCTCCTACGAGCAGCCAAAGACCGTGTGGTAGCCCCGATAGCTCTGTCATGCACAAGGAGGGATGTGGCGAAGAGTTCGACGTGCTACAAAATACAATGATGAGTTTGTTCAATAGATTAGCTAACGAATTCAGAACAACGATCGATGACATGCAAGAAAAGATGTCCACCATGAGCACCCGGATCGAGGTGACCATGAAAGCCGTGGAGAACGTCCCGGATGGGCAAACTAATACAGGATCTAACAAACTGAAGTTCCCAGACCCTAGACCTTTCAAAGGGAACCGAAATGCCAAGGAGTTGGAGAACTTCATCTTTGATGTCGAAAAGTACTTCAAAGCCACACCGGCTTGTACCGACCACATAAAGGTGACAGTAGCCTCGAAGTATCTCATAGACGATGCCAAACTTTGGTGGCATATGAAGGTGCAAGACATCAAGAATGGATTGTGCACCATAGACTCGTGGGAAGACCTCAAGAGAGAGTTGAGGGGCCAATTCCTCCCAAAAAAACGTAGACCATCTAGCAATGGAAAAACTAATAGCCCTAAAGCAAACTGAAAGCATAAGGGACTATGTCAGACAATTTTCGACCCTGATGCTAGATATCAGGGGCACATCAGAGAAGGACAAGGTGTTCTTTTTTATAAATGGGTTACAATTGTGGGCCAAAAAAAAAAAAGTACACAAGAAAAAGGTCAAAGACTTAGCTACCGCAATTGCCAATGCCAAGAGACTCCTAGACTATGGGAACGAAGCAAGTTACCAATGAAAAACAACACAAGTCCCAAACACTGGGGGCAAAACATATAAGCCGCCAGGTCATCGAAATGGAAGCCCCAACAGGCCAAACGGAGGTAACGATAGACCAAGCGATTGGACAGATAGACCTCCTCAGAACAACCAAGCGGGGACATCTCGAGGACCTTACCGTCAAAGGAACCACAGGACGACACCTTTACAATGCATATTGTGTAAAGGCCCCCACAAAGTGTCCTACTGTCCTCATCGGGCCTTCCTCACTGCACTCCAAGTGTCCATTCAAGACAACCCTTGAATGGGCGCGCTCAAATTCTTGTCATCCCTCCAACGGAAGGTCGGCTCGAAGGAGATAATAGAGAAAGGGCTCATGTTTGTGGATGCGACAATAAACTCTCGACCGAGCAAGAGAAATTTGATAGACTCAGGAGCGACTCACAACTTCATCGCCTATCAAGAAGCCCGAAGATTGGGACTCACCATAGGAAAAGACCCTAGAAAAATGAAAGCTGTCAACTCCGAGGCCTTGCCTATTGTGGGAGTTTCCAAAAGAGTTCCTTTCAAATTAGGGGCTTGGAACCTTGTTGTAGTTCGCATGGACACTTTGATGTGGTACTTAGGATGGAGTTCCTCCTAGAACATAAAGTTATCCCAATGCAACTGGCGAAATGCTTGGTGATCACCAACTGCAATCCCAAAGTAATACCTGCAAGCATCAAGCAGCCAGGTAACCTTAAAATTATCTCGGTCATACAATTGAAAAGATGACTTGCACGAGAGGAACCTACATTTATGGCTATACCACTCATTTATGGCTATACCACTAATGGAAGAAATGGCCACTGAGGAAGCTATCCCAGACGAAATAAAGGTGGTACTAAACAGTTATGTTAACATAATGCTAGAGAGCCCCCGTACTGTTTTAGAAAAAGAAGGATGGGACGTTGCATTTGTGCATAGATTATAGAGCCTTAAACAAGGTGACAGTACGCAACAAATACCCACTGCAGATAATATCCGACTTGTTCGACCAACTTCATGGGGCCAAATCTTCACGAAGTTAGACTTACGATCAGGGTACTACTAAGTACGTATCGCCGAGGGGGACGAGTCCAAAATGACGTGTGTGACAAGATATGGGGCCTTCGAGTTCCTGAAAATGCCCTTTGGCTTGACAAACGCCCCAGTTACGTTTTGCATGTTAATGAACCAGGTTTTTTACGAATACTTGGATCAGTTCGTCATAGTATACCTCGACGACTTAGTTGTATACAGCACAACCCTAGAGAAACACAAGGTGTACTTGAAGCTGGTATTTGACAAGCTGCGGTAGAATCAGTTGTATGTCAAGAAAGAAAAATGTGCATTCGCACAAACATGCATCAACTTCCTCGGACATGTCATCAGTTGTGGACAGATCGAGATGGATAGCGATAAGATAAAAGCTATCCAAGTGTGGAAAGTCCCTACTTCCGTATCTGATGTGTGATCCTTCTTAGGATTAGCAAACTACTATAGGCAGTTCGTCGAAGGGTTTTCACGACGAGCCGCCCCCTTAACAGAGCTCCTCAAGAAAGACCACCCTTGGTCGTTATCAAATAAATGTCAAATGACCTTTGAAGATCTGAAGGCAACAATGACGAGGGGTTCTATCCTCGGGTTAGTAGATGTTACAAAGCCATTTGAAATAAAAACAGATGCTTCCGACTTTGCCTTAGGCGGTGTCTTTATTCAAGAAGGCCAACCCATCGTTTATGAAAGTCGAAAGCTTAATGATGCCGAACGGAGATACACTGTCTCCGAAAAAGAAATGCTAGCTATAGTCCATTGCCTACAAGTCTGGAGACAGTATCTCTTGGGATCACAGTTCATAGTGAAGACGGATAACAGCGCTATCTGCCACTTCTTCGATCAACCAAAATTGACGGCAAAACAAGCCTGGTGGCAAGAATCGCTGGTAGAATTCAACTTCAAATTCGAACAGAAGGCAGGGAAGAGTAATCAAGCAGCAGATGCACTTAGTCAGAAGGGCGAACATGCGGGCCTGTGCATGTTAACCCATATTCATTCAAGTAAGATCGATGGATCGATGCGCGACATCATCAAAGAACATTTACACAAAGACCCATCGGCCAAAGCCATCGTCGAGCTATCTAAAACCGAGAAAACACGATAGTTTTGGGTCGAGGGAGACCTTCTAATGACTAAAGGAAATAGATTATACGTCTCAAGAACGGGAGAACTTAGAAAGAAGCTCATTCAAGAATGTCATGATACCTTATGGGTCGGACACCTTGAGTGGCAAAGAACATATGCCCTAATAAAAAAGGGGTACTTCTAGCCGAATATGCGGGACGACATCATGTAGTACACCAAGACATGTCTCATCTGCCAATAAGTCAAAGTCGAGAAAGCCAAAGTCTCGGGACTCTTGGAACCTCTACCTGTGCCAACAAGGCCTTGGAAAAGTGTATCTCTGAACTTCATAACACACCTCCTAAAAGTCGGGGAATATGACGCCATCTTGGTTATCGTAGACCGGTTCTCAAAATATGCGACGTTCGTCCCCACTCCCAAATTATGCATGGCTGAACTAACAGCCCAACTATTTTTCAAACACGTTGTCAAGTTATGGGGCATTCCGTCGAGCATCATCAGTGAAAGGGATGGTAGATTTATTGGCACCTTCTGGACCGAATTATTTGCCTTCTTGGGAACGAATTTAAACATCTCCTCGAGCTATCACCCTCAACCCGATGGACAGAAGAAATGGTTCAACTGCTTGCTCAAAGAATACTTACATCACTTCGTCGACGCTCGCCAGAATAATTGGATACAACTACTAGATGTCGCTTAATTCTGTTTCAATTGTCAAACGAGCTCGTTTACGGGGAAGAGTCCCTTTGAAATTGTAAGTGGATGATAATTTGCCTCGCCTCATATATTATTGATCATCCTTATGAAGGAAAAACTCTCATGCTCAAAACTTTACAAGAGAATGGAAGCAGACAACAGATATAGCCCGGACATATTTAGAGAAAGCTTCAAAGCATATGAAGGCCAGTTGCCCATGGCCACATGTCCATGACAAACCCAACCCTTCATGTCTTTTCATATTCTAGTGTTTTACTTTTATATTTCTAGGAAGTATGATGTTTCAGAAATATCATGTCTACATCTGTCAGACATGAAATGCCTCAGAATGTACTATAGAAAGATACGACAAGTTGTCAACTTCTCCCAACCCAAGGCTATATAATGTAAGTCGTTAATATTTCTCTCTTGCTTTCTTATATAACGTCTCTTTCAAAAATTTCTCTTTCGAAAATCTCTCTCTAGCCTCGCTTTCTAAAACCGAGTCCAGAGGCTCGAGCATACGTCGCAAGAACGAATTGGCTTAGCTCACTTGTCGTTGGAAAGTGAGAGCCGCACAATCGCAAGTCCGCTGCAATTAAAAAGGCGATTGTGACAATAGGAAGGAATACTCACCACTATACTACAACGACTCATAAAAAATAAATTATTTCTTAACGCTCCAGATTTTACCAATCGTCTTTAGAAATAGCGATCCATTGTCAACGCACTAGATTTTATCAATTGAAGATCCAGAACAAGTAATCCAATTTCAAATCCGGTGAAAATTGTCAAAAGAAAATTGAACTTATTATTGTCGGGGTTCAAACTCAAGTCTCTCGAGTTCCAAGCGGGAATACTCACTACTGTATTACATCAACCTCTGAAAAATATATTATCTGTAAACACACGGGAGAAAAAGGATTTCAATCCCGAATTTCAAATTCAAAAGAAAATTAAAAACAGTCTGCTACGGCGGATCAAACTCGCAAGAATACTCACCACTCTACAACGACGACTTTGGAAAATATAATAATTGTTAACACATCAGATTTTATCAATCGCCGTTACAAAAAGTAACCCAATTTTGAATGCGACTAAAATTGTTAAAACAAGATTAAACTTGTTATTGTTCGGGATCAAACTCATGTTACTCGTGTGACAAGCAGGAATGCTCGCCCTTGTATTACAATGACCTTTGGAACATAATAACTCGAGTGACAAGCGGAAATACTCACCACTATACCACTACAACGATCTCTGGAACATAATAACTCGAGTGACAAGCGGAAACACTCACAGATTTCACTACCGTATTGTTGGCGATTGAACCCAAACTACCGGCATTACAGGTTCACCCAAACTACCGGCATTACAGGTTCACCGCTGTTCAATTTCGAGTTCCGTTAAAACTAAGGAAAGAAAACCAACTAAAATCGCCGTTGCCGTGGATCGAAACCAGGTCACTAGCGTGACAGACAGGAATACTCACCACTATACTACAACGACTCAAGTCTCTCGAATGCCAAGCGAGAATAGTCACTACTGTATTACATCAAGCTCTGAAAAATATATTATTTGTAAACACAAAGGGAGAAAAGGAATCCAATCCCGAATTTCAAAGTAAAAAAAAAATTTTAAAACAGTCTGCTGCGGCGGATCAAACTCGCAGGAATACTCACCACTCTACAACGACAACTTTGGAAAATATAATATTTGTTAACACATCAGATTTTATCAATCGCCGTTACAAAAAGTAACCAAATTTTGAATGCGACTAAAATTGTCAAAACAAGATTAAAGTTGTTATTGTTCGGGATCAAACTCATGTCACTCGTGTGACAAGCAGGAATGCTCGCCCTTGTATTACAACGACCTTTGGAACATAATAACTCGAGTGACAAGCGGAAATACTCACCACTGTACCACTACAACGACCACACACAAGATTTCATAAACAATTGTTTAGCCGACTTTCTTTTCAAACTACCGTATTGTTGTGGATTGAACCCAAACTACCAGAGCATTACAGGTTCACCCGCTGTCCAATTTCGAGTTCCGTTAAAACTATGGAAAGAAAACAAACTAAAATCACCATTGTCAGGGATCGAACCCAGGTCACCTGCGTGACAGGCAGAAATACTCACCACTATACTACAACGACTCATAAATAATAAATTATTTCTTAACGCTCCAGATTTTACAAAACATCTTGAGAAATAGCGATCCATTGTCAAGGCACTAGATTTTATCAATTGAAGATCCGGAACAAGTAATCCAATTTCAAATCCGGTGAAAATTGTCAAAAGAAAATTGAACTTATTATTGTCCGGGTTCAAACTAAAGTCTCTCGAGTGCAAAGCGAGAATAGTCACTACTGTATTACATCAACCTCTGAAAAATTTATTATTTGTAAACACAAAGGGAGAAAAAGGAATCCAATCCCGAATTTCAAATTAAAAAAAAAATTTAAAACAGTCTGCTGCGGCGGATCAAACTCGCAGGAATACTCACCACTCTACAACGACGACTTTGGAAAATATAATATTTGTTAACACATCAGATTTTATCAATCACCGTTACAAAAAGTAACCCAATTTTGAATGCGACTAAAATTGTTAAAACAAGATTAAACTTGTTATTGTTCGGGATCAAACTCATGTTACTCGTGTGACAAGCAGGAATGCTCGCCCTTGTATTACAACGACCTTTGGAACATAGTAACTCGAATGACAAGCGGAAATTACTCACCACTGTAGCACTACAACGACCTCTGGAAACATATTATATGTTAACACACAAGATTTCATAAATAATTGTTTAGTCGACTTTCTTTTCAAACAACCGTATTTTCAAAATACGGTATTGTTTGGGATTGAACCCAAACTACCGGCATTACAGGTTCACCGCTGTTCAATTTCGAGTTCCGTTAAAACTACGAAAAGAAAACCAAACCAACTAAAATCGCCGTTGCCAAGGACCGAACCCGGGTCACCTGCGTGACAGGTAGGAATACTCGCCACTATACTACAACGACTCATAAAAAATGAATTATTTCTTAACGCTCCAGATTTCACCAAACGTCTTTAGAAATATCGATCCATTGTCAACGCACTAGATTTTATCAATCGATGATTCGGAACAAGTAATCCAATTTCAAATCCGGTGAAAATTGAACTTATTATTGTCGGGGTTCAAACTCAAGTCTCTCTAGTGCCAAGCGGGAATACTCACTACTGTATTACATCAACCTCTGAAAAATATATTATAAGTCTCTCTAGTGCCAAGCGGGAATACTCACTACTGTATTACATCAACCTCTGAAAAATATATTATCTGTAAACACACGGGAGAAAAAGGATTTCAATCCCGAATTTCAAATTCAAAAGAAAATTAAAAACAGTCTGCTACGGCGGATCAAACTCGCAAGAATACTCACCACTCTACAACGACGACTTTGGAAAATATAATAATTGTTAACACATCAGATTTTATCAATCGCCGTTACAAAAAGTAACCCAATTTTGAATGCGACTAAAATTGTTAAAACAAGATTAAACTTGTTATTGTTCGGGATCAAACTCATGTTACTCGTGTGACAAGCAGGAATGCTCGCCCTTGTATTACAATGACCTTTGGAACATAATAACTCGAGTGACAAGCGGAAATACTCACCACTATACCACTACAACGATCTCTGGAACATAATAACTCGAGTGACAAGCGGAAATACTCACCACTATACCACTACAACGATCTCTGGAACATAATAACTCGAGTGACAAGCGGAAACACTCACAGATTTCACTACCGTATTGTTGGCGATTGAACCCAAACTACCGGCATTACAGGTTCACCCAAACTACCGGCATTACAGGTTCACCGCTGTTCAATTTCGAGTTCCGTTAAAACTAAGGAAAGAAAACCAACTAAAATCGCCGTTGCCGTGGATCGAAACCAGGTCACTAGCGTGACAGACAGGAATACTCACCACTATACTACAACGACTCAAGTCTCTCGAATGCCAAGCGAGAATAGTCACTACTGTATTACATCAAGCTCTGAAAAATATATTATTTGTAAACACAAAGGGAGAAAAGGAATCCAATCCCGAATTTCAAAGTAAAAAAAAAATTTTAAAACAGTCTGCTGCGGCGGATCAAACTCGCAGGAATACTCACCACTCTACAACGACAACTTTGGAAAATATAATATTTGTTAACACATCAGATTTTATCAATCGCCGTTACAAAAAGTAACCAAATTTTGAATGCGACTAAAATTGTCAAAACAAGATTAAAGTTGTTATTGTTCGGGATCAAACTCATGTCACTCGTGTGACAAGCAGGAATGCTCGCCCTTGTATTACAACGACCTTTGGAACATAATAACTCGAGTGACAAGCGGAAATACTCACCACTGTACCACTACAACGACCACACACAAGATTTCATAAACAATTGTTTAGCCGACTTTCTTTTCAAACTACCGTATTGTTGTGGATTGAACCCAAACTACCAGAGCATTACAGGTTCACCCGCTGTCCAATTTCGAGTTCCGTTAAAACTATGGAAAGAAAACAAACTAAAATCACCATTGTCAGGGATCGAACCCAGGTCACCTGCGTGACAGGCAGAAATACTCACCACTATACTACAACGACTCATAAATAATAAATTATTTCTTAACGCTCCAGATTTTACAAAACATCTTGAGAAATAGCGATCCATTGTCAAGGCACTAGATTTTATCAATTGAAGATCCGGAACAAGTAATCCAATTTCAAATCCGGTGAAAATTGTCAAAAGAAAATTGAACTTATTATTGTCCGGGTTCAAACTAAAGTCTCTCGAGTGCAAAGCGAGAATAGTCACTACTGTATTACATCAACCTCTGAAAAATTTATTATTTGTAAACACAAAGGGAGAAAAAGGAATCCAATCCCGAATTTCAAATTAAAAAAAAAATTTAAAACAGTCTGCTGCGGCGGATCAAACTCGCAGGAATACTCACCACTCTACAACGACGACTTTGGAAAATATAATATTTGTTAACACATCAGATTTTATCAATCACCGTTACAAAAAGTAACCCAATTTTGAATGCGACTAAAATTGTTAAAACAAGATTAAACTTGTTATTGTTCGGGATCAAACTCATGTTACTCGTGTGACAAGCAGGAATGCTCGCCCTTGTATTACAACGACCTTTGGAAAATAGTAACTCGAATGACAAGCGGAAATTACTCACCACTGTAGCACTACAACGACCTCTGGAAACATATTATATGTTAACACACAAGATTTCATAAATAATTGTTTAGTCGACTTTCTTTTCAAACAACCGTATTTTCAAAATACGGTATTGTTTGGGATTGAACCCAAACTACCGACATTACAGGTTCACCGCTGTTCAATTTCGAGTTCCGTTAAAACTACGAAAAGAAAACCAAACCAACTAAAATCGCCGTTGCCAAGGACCGAACCCGGGTCACCTGCGTGACAGGTAGGAATACTCGCCACTATACTACAACGACTCATAAAAAATGAATTATTTCTTAACGCTCCAGATTTTACCAATCTTCTTTAGAAAAAGTGATCCATTGTCAACGCACTAGATTTTATCAATCGATGATTCGGAACAAGTAATCCAATTTCAAATCCGGTGAAAATTGAACTTATTATTGTCGGGGTTCAAACTCAAGTCTCTCTAGTGCCAAGCGGGAATACTCACTACTGTATTACATCAACCTCTGAAAAATATATTATTTGTAAACACACGGGAGAAAAAGGAATCCAATCCCCAATTTCAAATTCAAAAGAAAATTAAAAACAGTCTGTTGCGGCGGATCAAACTCGCAGGAATACTCACCACTCTACAACGACGACTTTGGAAAATGTAATATTTGTTAACACATCATATTTTATCAATCGCCGTTACAAAAAGTAACTCAATTTTGAATGCGACTAAAATTGTCAAAACAAGATTAAACTTGTTATTGTTCGGGATCAAACTCATGTCACTAATGTGACAAGCAGGAATGCTCGCCCTTTGGAACATAATAACTCGAGTGACAAGCGGAAATACTAAAAATACTCACCACTGTACCACTACAACAACCTCTGGAAACATATTATATGTTAACACACAAGATTTCATAAACAATTGTTTAGCCGACTTTCTTTTCAAACTACCGTATTGTTACATAATAACTCGAGTGACAAGCGAAAATACTGGAAATACTCACCACACACAAGATTTCATAAACAATTGTTTAGCCGACTTTCTTTTCAAACTCCGTATTGGGCATTGTTGGGGATTGAACCCAAATTACTTGCATTACAGGTTCACCGCTGTGCAATTTCAAGTTCCGTTAAAACTACGGAAAGAAAACCAACTAAAATCACCGTTGCCGGGGATCGAACCCGAGTCCACCTGCGTGACAGGCAAGAATACTCACCACTATACTACAACGACCCCTAAAAAATAAATTATTTCTTAACACTCCAGATTTTACAAAACGTCTTTAGAAATAGCGATCCATAGTCAACGCACTAGATTTTATCAATCGAAGATTCGGAACAAGTAATCCAATTTCAAATCCGGCGAAAATTGTCAAAAGAAAATTGAACTTATTATTGTCGGGGTTCAAACTCAAGTCTCTCGAGTGCCAAGCGGGAATACTCACAACTGTACTACATCAACCTCTGAAAAATATATTATTTGTAAACACACGGGAGAAAAAGGAATCCAATCCCCAATTTCAAATTCAAAAAAAAATTAAAAACAGTCTGTTGCGGCGGATCAAACTCGCAGGAATACTCACTACTCTACAACGACGACTTTGGAAAATATAATATTTGTTAACACATCAGATTTTATCAATCGCCGTTACAAAAAGTAACCCAATTTTGAATGCGACTAAAATTGTCAAAACAATATTAAACTTGTTATTGTTCGGGATCAAACTCATGTCACTCGTGTGACAAGCAGGAATGCTCGCCCTTTGGAACATAATAACTCGAGTGACAAGCGGAAACACTCACCACTGTACCACTACAACGACCTCTGAAAACATATTATATGTTAACACACAAGATTTCATAAACAATTGTTTAGCCGACTTTCTTTTCAAACTACCGTTGTTGGGGATCGATCCCAAACTACCGGCATGACAGGTTCACCGCTGTCCAATTTCGAGTTCCGTTAAAATTACGGAAAGAAAACAACTAAAATCGCCGTTGCCGGGGATCGAACCCGGGTCACCTGCGTGACAGGCAGGAATACTCACCACTATACTACAACGACTCATAAAAAATAAATTATTTCTTAACGCTCCAGATTTTACCAATCGTCTTTAGAAAAAGCGATCCATTGTCAACGCTCTAGATTTTATCAATCGAAGATTCGGAACAAGTAATCCAATTTCAAATCCGGTGAAAATTGTCAAAAGAAAATTGAACTTATTATTGTCGGGGTTCAAACTCAAGTCTCTCGAGTGCCAAGCGGGAATACTCACTACTGTATTACATCAACCTCTGAAAAATATATTATTTGTAAACACACGGGAGAAAAAGGAATCCAATCCCCAATTTCAAATTCAAAAAAAAATTAAAAACAGTCTGTTGCGGCGGATCAAACTCGCAGGAATACTCACTACTCTACAACGACGACTTTGGAAAATATAATATTTGTTAACACATCAGATTTTATCAATCGCCGTTACAAAAAGTAACCCAATTTTGAATGCGACTAAAATTGTCAAAACAATATTAAACTTGTTATTGTTCGGGATCAAACTCATGTCACTCGTGTGACAAGCAGGAATGCTCGCCCTTTGGAACATAATAACTCGAGTGACAAGCGGAAACACTCACCACTATACAATTTTGAATGCGACTAAAATTGTCAAAACAATATTAAACTTGTTATTGTTCGGGATCAAACTCATGTCACTCGTGTGACAAGCAGGAATGCTCGCCCTTTGGAACATAATAACTCGAGTGACAAGCGGAAACACTCACCACTATACAATTTTGAATGCGACTAAAATTGTCAAAACAATATTAAACTTGTTATTGTTCGGGATCAAACTCATGTCACTCGTGTGACAAGCAGGAATGCTCGCCCTTTGGAACATAATAACTCGAGTGACAAGCGGAAACACTCACCACTGTACCACTACAACGACCTCTGGGAACATATTATATGTTAACACACAAGATTTCATAAACAATTGTTTAGCCGACTTTCTTTTCAAACTACCGTATTGTTGGGGATTGAACCCAAACTACCGGCATTACAAGTTCACCGCTGTCAAATTTCGAGTTCCGTTAAAACTACAGAAAGAAAACCAACTAAAATCGCCGTTGCCGGGTATCAAACCGGGTCACCTGCGTGACAGGCAGGAATACTCACCACTATACTACAACGACTCATAAAAAATAAATTATTTCTTAACGCTCTAGATTTTACAAAACGTCTTTAGAAATAGCGATCCATTGTCAACGCACTAGATTTTATCAATCAAAGATTCGGAACAAGTAATCCAATTTCAAATCCGGTGAAAATTGTCAAAAAAAATTTAACTTATTATTGTCGGGGTTCAAACTCAAGTCTCTCGAGTGCCAAGTGGGAATACTCACTACTGTATTGCATCAACCTCTGAAAAATATATTATTTGTAAACACACGGGAGAAAAAGGAATCCAATCCCCAATTTCAAATTCAAAAGAAAATTAAAAACAGTCTGTTGCGGCGGATCAAACTCGCAGGAATACTCACCACTCTACAACGACGACTTTGGAAAATATAATATTTGTTAACACATCAGATTTTATCAATCGCCGTTACAAAAAGTAACCCAATTTTGAATGCGACTAAAATTGTCAAAACAAGATTAAACTTGTTATTGTTCGGGATCAAACTCATGTCACTAATGTGACAAGCAGGAATGCTCGCCCTTTGGAACATAATAACTCGAGTGACAAGCGGAAATACTCACCACTATACCACTACAACGACCTCTGGAACACAATAACTCGAGTGACAAGCGGAAATACTCCCCACTGTACCACTACAACGACCTCTGGTAACATATTATATGTTAACACACAAGATTTCATAAACAATTGTTTAGCCGACTTTCTTTTCAAACTACCGTTCTTTTCAAACTACCGTATTGTTGGGGATTGAACCCAAACTACCGGCATTACAGGTTCACCGCTGTCCAATTTCGAGTTCCGTTAAAACTACGGAAAGAAAACCAACTAAAATCACCTGCGTGACAGGCAAGAATACTCACCACTATACTACAACGACTCCTAAAAAATAAATTATTTCTTAAAGCTCCAGATTTTACAAAACGTCTTTGGAAATAGTGATCAATTGTCAACGCACTAGATTTTATCAATCGAAGATTCGGAACAAGTAATCCAATTTTTAAATCCGGTAAAAATTGTCAAAAGAAAATTGAACTTATTATTGTCGGGGTTCAAACTCAAGTCTCTCGAGTGCCAAGCGGGAATACTCACTACTGTATTACATCAACCTCTGAAAAATATATTATTTGTAAACACACGGGAGAAAAAGGAATCCAATCCCCAATTTCAAAATCAAAACAAAATTAAAAACAGTCTGTTGCGGCGGATCAGCCTCGCAGGAATACTCACCACTTTACAACGACGACTTTGGAAAATATAATATTTGTTAACACATCAGATTTTATCAATCGCCGTTTCAAAAAGTAACCCAATTTTGAATGCGACGAAAATTGTCAAAATAAGATTAAACTTGTTATTGTTTGGGATCAAACTGATGTCATTAATGTGACAAGCAGGAATGCTCGCCCTTTGGAACATAATAACTCGAGTGACAAGCGGAAACACTCACCACTATACCACTACAACGACCTCTAGAACATAATAACTCGAGTGACAAGCGGAAACACTCACCACTATACCACTACAACGACCTCTAGAACATAATAACTCGAGTGACAAGCGGAAACACTCACCACTATACCACTACAACGACCTCTTGAGCATAATAACTCGAGTGACAAGCGAAAATACTCACCACTGTACCACTACAACGACCTCTAGAAACATATTATATGTTAACACACAAGATTTCATAAACAATTGTTTAGCCGACTTTCCTTTCAAACTACCGTATTGTTGTGGATTGGACCCAAACTACCGGCATTACAAGTTCACTGCTGTCCAATTTCGAGTTCCG
The DNA here is from genome assembly GCF_002738345.1 of Cucurbita maxima. Lineage (NCBI taxonomy): Eukaryota > Viridiplantae > Streptophyta > Magnoliopsida > Cucurbitales > Cucurbitaceae > Cucurbita > Cucurbita maxima. Next base: position 78,040 of record NW_019272202.1, read on the forward strand.
TTAAAACTACGGAAAGAAAACCAACTAAAATCACCGTTGCCGGGGATCGAACTCGGGTCACCTGCGTGACAGGCAAGAATACTCACCACTATACTACAACGACTCATAAAAGTCGGCCTTTCTTCAAATACCACGGCCCAGGGCCCACGATAGATATTATTTCTTAACGCTCTAGATTTTACAAAACATCTTTAGAAATAGCGATCCATTGTCAACGCTCTAGATTTTATCAATCGAAGATTCGGAACAAGTAATCCAAATTCAAATCCGGTGAAAATTGTCAAAAGAAAATTAAACTTATTATTGTCGGGGTTCAAACTCATGTCTATCGAGTGACAAGCGGGAATACTCACTACTGTATTACATCGACCTCTGAAAAATATATTATTTGTAAACACACGGGAGAAAAAGGAATCCAATCCCCAATTTCAAATTCAAAAAAAAATTAAAAACAGTCTGTTGCGGCGGATCAAACTCGCAGGAATACTCACAACTCTACAATGACGACTTTGGAAAATATAATATTTGTTAACACATCAGATTTTATCAATCGCCGTTACAAAAAGTAACCCAATTTTGAATGCGACTAAAATTGTCAAAACAAGATTAAACTTGTTAATGTTCGGGATCAAACTCATGTCACTCGAGTGCAAGCGGGAATGCTCGCCCTTGTATTACAACGACCTTTGGAACATAATAACTCGAGTGACAAGCGGAAATACTCACCACTGTACCACTACAACGACCTCTGAAAACATATTATATGTTAACACACAAGATTTCATAAACAATTGTTTAGCCGACTTTCTTTTCAAACTACCGTTGTTGGGGATCGATCCCAAACTACCGGCATGACAGGTTCACCGCTGTCCAATTTCGAGTTCCGTTAAAATTACGGAAAGAAAACAACTAAAATCGCCGTTGCCGGGGATCGAACCCGGGTCACCTGCGTGACAGGCAGGAATACTCACCACTATACTACAACGACTCATAAAAAATAAATTATTTCTTAACGCTCCAGATTTTACCAATCGTCTTTAGAAAAAGCGATCCATTGTCAACGCTCTAGATTTTATCAATCGAAGATTCGGAACAAGTAATCCAAATTCAAATCCGGTGAAAATTGTCAAAAGAAAATTAAACTTATTATTGTCGGGGTTCAAACTCATGTCTATCGAGTGACAAGCGGGAATACTCACTACTGTATTACATCGACCTCTGAAAAATATATTATTTGTAAACACACGGGAGAAAAAGGAATCCAATCCCCAATTTCAAATTCAAAAAAAAATTAAAAACAGTCTGTTGCGGCGGATCAAACTCGCAGGAATACTCACAACTCTACAATGACGACTTTGGAAAATATAATATTTGTTAACACATCAGATTTTATCAATCGCCGTTACAAAAAGTAACCCAATTTTGAATGCGACTAAAATTGTCAAAACAAGATTAAACTTGTTAATGTTCTAGATCAAACTCATGTCACTCGCGTGACAAGCAGGAATGCTCGCCCTTTGGAACATAATAACTCGAGTGACAAGCGGAAATACTCACAACAGTACCACTACAACGACCTCTGGAACATAATAACTCGAGTGACAAGCGGAAATACTCACCACAGTACCACTACAACGACCTCTAGAACATAATAACTCGAGTGACAAGCGGAAACACTCACCACTGTACCACTACAACGACCTCTGGAACATATTATATGTTAACACACAAGATGATTTCATAAACAATTGTTTAGCCGATTTTCTTTTCAAACTACCGTATTGTTGGGCATTGAACCCACCAAACTACCGGCATTACAGGTTCACCGCTGTCGAATTTCAAGTTCCGTTAAAACTACGGAAAGAAAACCAACTAAAATCGCAGTTGCCGGGGATCGAACCCGAGTCACCTGCGTGACAGGCAGGAATACTCACCACTATACTACAACGACTCATAAAAAATAAATTATTTCTTAACGCTCCAGATTTTACCAAACGTCTTTAGAAATTGCGATCCATTGTCAACACACTAGATTTTATAAATCGAAATTTCAAATCCGGTGAAAATTGTTAAAAGAAAATTGAACTTATTATTATCGGGGTTCAAACTCAAGTCTCTCGAGTGCCAAGCGGGAATACTCACTACTGTATTACATCAACCTCTGAAAAATATATTATTTGTAAACACACGTGAGAAAAAGAAATCCAATCCCGAATTTCAAATTCAAAAGAAAATTAAAACAGTCTGCTGCGGTGGATCAAACTAGCAGGAATACTCACCACCACTCTACAACGACGACTTTGGAAAATATAATATTTGTTAACACATCAGATTTTATCAATCGCGGTTACAAAAAGTAACCCAATTTTTTATGCGACTAAAATTTTCAAAACAAGATTAAACTTGTTATTGTTCGGGATCAAACTCATGTCACTCGTGTGACAAGCAGGAATGCTCACCCTTGTATTACAACGACCTTTGGAACATAATAACTCGAGTGACAAGCGGAAATACTCACCACTATACCACTACAACGACCTCTGGAACATAATAACACTCACCACTATACCACTACAACTGGAACATAATAACACTCACCACTATACCACTACAACGACCTCTGGAACATAATAACTCGAGTGACAAGCAAAAATACTCATGTTTAGCCGACTTTCTTTTCAAAACTACCGTATTGTTAGCCGACTTTCTTTTCAAAACTACCGTATTGTTGGGGATTGAACCCGGGTCACCTGCGTGACAGGCAAGAATACTCACCACTATACTACAACGACTCATAAAATATAAATTATTTCTTAACGCTCAAGATTTTACCAAACGTCTTTAGAAATAGCGATCCATTGTCAATGCACTAGATTTTATCAATCGAAGATTCGGAACAAGTAATCCAATTTCAAATCAGGTGAAAATTGTCAAAAGAAAATTGAACTTATTATTGTCGGGGTTCAAACTCAAGTCTCTCGAGTGCCAAGCAGGAATACTCACTACAGTATTACATCAACCTCTGAAAAATATATTATTTGTAAACACACGGGAGAAAAAGAAATCCAATCCCGAATTTCAAATTCAAAAGAAAATTAAAAACAGTCTGCTGCGGCGGATCAAACTCACAGGAATACTCACCACTCTACAACGACAACTTTGAAAAATATAATATTTGTTAACACATCAGATTTTATCAATCGCGGTTACAAAAAGTAATCCAATTTTGAATGCGACTAAAATTGTCAAAACAAGATTAAACTTGTTGTTGTTCGGGATCAAACTCATGTTACTCGTGTGACAAGCAGGAATGCTCGCCCTTGTATTACAACGACCTCTGGAATATAATAACTCGAGTGACAAGCGGAAATACTCACCACTTTACCACTACAACGACCTCTGAAAACATATTATATGTTCACACACAAGATTTCATAAACAATTGTTTAGCCGACTTTCTTTTGAAATTACCGTGTTGTTTGGGATCGAACCTAAACTACCGGCATTACAGGTTCACCGCTGTCCAATTTCGAGTTCCGTTAAAACTACAGAAACAAAACAACGAAAATCGCCATTGCCGGGGATCGAACCCGAGTCACCAGCATGACAGGCAGGGATACTCACCACTATTTTTGGGGATAGAACCCAAACTAGGAGGATGACAAGTTCACCGTTATCAAATTTAAAGTTCCGTTAAAACTACGGAAAGAAAACAACTAAAATCGCCGTTGCTGGGAATCAAACCCGAGTCACGATCGTGACAGGGAGGAATATTCATCACTATATTACAACGACTCATAAAAAATAAATTATTTGTTTACGCTCCAGATTTTACCAATCGTCTTTAGAAAAGGTGATCCATTCTCAACGCTCTAGATTTTAGCAATCGAAGATTCGGAACAAGTAATCCAATTTCAAATCTGGTGAAAATTGTCAAAAGAAAAATAAACTTATTATTGTCTGGGTTCAAACTCAAGTCTCTCGAGTGACAAGCTGGAATACTCACTACTGTATTACATCGACCTCTGAAAAATATATTATTTGTTGACCAACGAAGGAAAAAGGAATCCAATCCCAAATTTCGTTGTTGAGGAACAAACCCAAATCAACCGGTTCACCACTACCGAATTTCGAATTCGAAAGAAAATTAAAAATCGTAACTGCAGAGGATCAAGCTCGCAGGAATAACCACCACTCTAGAACGATGACTTTCATAAAATATAATATTTGTTAACACACCATATTTTATTAACCGCAGTTACAAAAAGTAATCCATATTTGAATCCGACTTAAATTGTCAAAACAAGATTAAAATTGTTATTATTCGGGATGAAACTCAGGTCACTCGAGTGACAAGGAAGAATGTCTGCCCTTGTATTACCACGACCTTTGGAAACATATTATTTGTTAACACCCCACCCAAGATTTCATAAACCATTTTTTAGGCACACTTTCATTTCAAACTACCATTGTTGTGGATCAAACCCAAACTAGCGGGATGACAAATTCACCGTTATCAAATTTAGAGTTCCGTTAAAACTACGGAAAGAAAACAACTAAAATCGCCGTTCTCGGGGATCAAACCCGAGTCACATTCATGAAAGGGAGGAATACTTACCACTATATTACAACGACTCATAAAAAATAAATTATTTGTTAACGCTCAAAATATTACCAATCGTCTTTAGAAAAAGTGATCCATTGTCAACGCTCTAGATTTTATCAATCGAAGATTCGGAACAAGTAATCCAATTTAAAATGCGATGCAATTTTCAAAAGAAAATTAAGTTATTATTAATGGGGTTCAAACTCAGGTCTCTCGAGTGACAAGCGGGAATACTCACTTCTGTATTACATCGACCTCTGAAAAATATATTATTTGTTATCACACGAGAGAAAAAGGAATCCAATCCCAAATTTCGATGTTGGGAAACAAACCCAAATCATCCGGTTCACCACTACTGAATTTCGAATTCAAAAGAAAATTAAAAATCATTGCTGCTGGGGATCAAACTTGAGGGAGTACTCACCACTCTAAAACGACGACTTTCGAAAATTATAATATTTGTTAACAAACTAGATTTTATCCATTGCTATTACAAAAAGTAATTCAATTTTGAATCCGACTAAAATTGTAAAAACATGATTAAACTTGTTATTGTTCGGGATCAAACTTGGGTCACTGAGTGACAAGCAGGAATGCTCGCCCTTGTATTACAACGACCTCTGGAACATAATAAATCGAATGACAAGCGGAAATACTCCACATTGTACCACTAAAACGACACATAAAAAATAAATTATTTGTTAAAGCTCAAGATTTTACCAATCGATTTTAGAAAAAGTGATCCATTGTCGACGCTCTTGATTTTATCAATCGAAGATTCTGAACAAGTAATCCAATTTCAAATGCCGTAGAAATTTTCAAAAGAAAATTAAGTTATCATTCTCGGGGTTCAAACTCAGGTCTCGAGTGACAAGCGGGAATACTCACTTCTATATTACATCGACCTCTGAAAAATATATTATTTGTTATCACACGAGAGAAAAAGGAATCCAATCCCAAATTTCGATGTTGGGAAACAAACCCAAATCATCCGGTTCACCACTACTGAATTTCGAATTCAAAAGAAAATTAAAAATCATTGCTGCTGGGGATCAAACTTGAGGGAGTACTCACCACTCTACAACGACGACTTTCGAAAATTATAATATTTGTTAACAAACTAGATTTTATCCATTGCTATTACAAAAAGTAATTCAATTTTGAATCCGACTAAAATTGTAAAAACAAGATTAAACTTGTTATTGTTCGGGATCAAACTTGGGTCACTGAGTGACAAGCAGGAATGCTCGCCCTTGTATTACAACGACCTCTGGATCATAATAACTAGAATGACAAGCGGAAATACTACCCATTGTACCACTAAAACGACTCATAAAAAATAAATTATTTGTTAAAGATCTAGATTTTACCAATCGTCTTTAGAAAAAGTGATCCATTGTCAACACTCTAGATTTTATCAATCAAAGATTCGGAACATGTAATCCAATTTCAAATGTTGTTCAAATTTTCAAAAGAAAATTAAGCTTATTATTGTTGCGGTTCAAACTCAGGTCTCTCGAGTGACAAGCAGAAATACTCACTACTGTATTACATCGACCTCTGAAAAATATATTATTTGTTATCACACGAGAGAAAAAAGAATCCAATCCCAAATTTCGTTGTTGGGAAACAAACCCAAAACATCCGGTTCACCACTATCGAATTTTGAATTCAAAAGAAAATTAAAAATCGTTGCTGCGGGGGATCAAACTCGTGGGAGTACTCACCAATCTACAACGACGACTTTCGAAAAATATAATATTTGTTAACAAACCAGATTTTATCCATCGCCGTTACAAAAAGTAATTCAATTTTGAATCCGACTAAAATTGTAAAAACATGATTAAACTTGTTATTGTTCGGGATCAAACTTGGGTCACTGAGTGACAAGCAGGAATGCTCGCCCTTGTATTACAACGACCTCTGGAACATAATAAATCGAATGACAAGCGGAAATACTCCACATTGTACCACTAAAACGACACATAAAAAATAAATTATTTGTTAACGCTCCAGATTTTACCAATCGTCTTTAGAAAAAGTGATCCATTGTCAACGCTCTAGATTTTATCAATCGAAGATTCGGAACAAGTAATCCAATTTCAAATGCGGTGCAAATTTTCAAAAGAAAATTAAGCTTATTATTGTCGGGGTTCAAACTCAGGTCTCTCGAGTGACAAGCGGGAATACTCACTACTGTATTACATCGACCTCTGAAAAATATATTATTTGTTAACACACGAGAGAAAAAGGAATCCAATCCCGAATTTCGTTGTTGGGAAACAAACCCAAATCATCCGGTTCACCACTACCGAATTTCGAATTCAAAAGAAAATTAAAAATCGTCGCTGCGGGGGATCAAACTCGTGGGAGTACTCACCACTCTACAACGACGACTTTCGAAAAATATAATATTTGTTAACAAACCAGATTTTATCCATCGCCGTTACAAAAAGTAATTCAATTTTGAATCCGACTAAAATTGTAAAAACAAGATTAAACTTGTTATTGTTCGGGATCAAACTTGGGTCACTGAGTGACAAGCAGGAATGCTCGCCCTTGTATTACAACGACCTCTGGAACATAATAACTCGAATGACAAGCGGAAATACTCCCCATTGTACCACTAAAACGACTCATAAAAAATAAATTATTTGTTAACGCTCCAGATTTTACCAATCGTCTTTAGAAAAAGTGATCCATTGTCAACGCTCTAGATTTTATCAATCGAAGATTCGGAACAAGTAATCCAATTTCAAATGCGGTGCAAATTTTCAAAAGAAAATTAAGCTTATTATTGTCGGGGTTCAAACTCAGGTCTCTCGAGTGACAAGCGGGAATACTCACTACTGTATTACATCGACCTCTGAAAAATATATTATTTGTTAACACACGAGAGAAAAAGGAATCCAATCCCGAATTTCGTTGTTGGGAAACAAACCCAAATCATCCGGTTCACCACTACCGAATTTCGAATTCAAAAGAAAATTAAAAATCGTCGCTGCGGGGGATCAAACTCGTGGGAGTACTCACCACTCTACAACGACGACTTTCGAAAAATATAATATTTGTTAACAAACCAGATTTTATCCATCGCCGTTACAAAAAGTAATTCAATTTTGAATCCGACTAAAATTGTAAAAACAAGATTAAACTTGTTATTGTTCGGGATCAAACTTGGGTCACTGAGTGACAAGCAGGAATGCTCGCCCTTGTATTACAACGACCTCTGGAACATAATAACTCGAATGACAAGCGGAAATACTCCCCATTGTACCACTAAAACGACTCATAAAAAATAAATTATTTGTTAACGCTCCAGATTTTACCAATCGTCTTTAGAAAAAGTGATCCATTGTCAACGCTCTAGATTTTATCAATCGAAGATTCGGAACAAGTAATCCAATTTCAAATGCGGTGCAAATTTTCAAAAGAAAATTAAGCTTATTATTGTCGGGGTTCAAACTCAGGTCTCTCGAGTGACAAGCGGGAATACTCACTACTGTATTACATCGACCTCTGAAAAATATATTATTTGTTAACACACGAGAGAAAAAGGAATCCAATCCCGAATTTCGTTGTTGGGAAACAAACCCAAATCATCCGGTTCACCACTACCGAATTTCGAATTCAAAAGAAAATTAAAAATCGTCGCTGCGGGGGATCAAACTCGTGGGAGTACTCACCACTCTACAACGACGACTTTCGAAAAATATAATATTTGTTAACAAACCAGATTTTATCCATCGCCGTTACAAAAAGTAATTCAATTTTGAATCCGACTAAAATTGTAAAAACAAGATTAAACTTGTTATTGTTCGGGATCAAACTTGGGTCACTGAGTGACAAGCAGGAATGCTCGCCCTTGTATTACAACGACCTCTGGAACATAATAACTCGAATGACAAGCGGAAATACTCCCCATTGTACCACTAAAACGACTCATAAAAAATAAATTATTTGTTAACGCTCCAGATTTTACCAATCGTCTTTAGAAAAAGTGATCCATTGTCAACGCTCTAGATTTTATCAATCGAAGATTCGGAACAAGTAATCCAATTTCAAATGCGGTGCAAATTTTCAAAAGAAAATTAAGCTTATTATTGTCGGGGTTCAAACTCAGGTCTCTCGAGTGACAAGCGGGAATACTCACTACTGTATTACATCGACCTCTGAAAAATATATTATTTGTTAACACACGAGAGAAAAAGGAATCCAATCCCGAATTTCGTTGTTGGGAAACAAACCCAAATCATCCGGTTCACCACTACCGAATTTCGAATTCAAAAGAAAATTAAAAATCGTCGCTGCGGGGGATCAAACTCGTGGGAGTACTCACCACTCTACAACGACGACTTTCGAAAAATATAATATTTGTTAACAAACCAGATTTTATCCATCGCCGTTACAAAAAGTAATTCAATTTTGAATCCGACTAAAATTGTAAAAACATGATTAAACTTGTTATTGTTCGGGATCAAACTTGGGTCACTGAGTGACAAGCAGGAATGCTCGCCCTTGTATTACAACGACCTCTGGAACATAATAAATCGAATGACAAGCGGAAATACTCCCCATTGTACCACTAAAACGACTCATAAAAAATAAATTATTTGTTAACGCTCCAGATTTTACCAATCGTCTTTAGAAAAAGTGATCCATTGTCAACGCTCTAGATTTTATCAATCGAAGATTCGGAACAAGTAATCCAATTTCAAATGCGGTGCAAATTTTCAAAAGAAAATTAAGCTTATTATTGTCGGGGTTCAAACTCAGGTCTCTCGAGTGACAAGCGGGAATACTCACTACTGTATTACATCGACCTCTGAAAAATATATTATTTGTTAACACACGAGAGAAAAAGGAATCCAATCCCGAATTTCGTTGTTGGGAAACAAACCCAAATCATCCGGTTCACCACTACTGAATTTCGAATTCAAAAGAAAATTAAAAATCGTTGCTGCTGGGGATCAAACTTGAGGGAGTACTCACCACTCTACAACGACGACTTTCGAAAATTATAATATTTGTTAACAAACTAGATTTTATCCATTGCTATTACAAAAAGTAATTCAATTTTGAATCCGACTAAAATTGTAAAAACAAGATTAAACTTGTTATTGTTCGGGATCAAACTTGGGTCACTGAGTGACAAGCAGGAATGCTCGCCCTTGTATTACAACGACCTCTGGATCATAATAACTAGAATGACAAGCGGAAATACTACCCATTGTACCACTAAAACGACTCATAAAAAATAAATTATTTGTTAAAGCTCCAGATTTTACCAATGGTCTTTAGAAAAAGTGATCCATTGTCAACGCTCTAGATTTTATCAATCGAAGATTTTGAACAAGTAATCCAATGTCAAATGCGGTGCAAATTTTCAAAAGAAAATTAAGCTTATTATTGTCGGGGTTCAAACTCAGGTCCCTCGAGTGACAAGCGGGAATACTCACTACTGTATTACATCGACCTCTGAAAACTATATTATTTCTTAACACATGAGAGAAAAAGGAATCCAATCCCGAATTTCGTTGTTGGGAAACAAACCCAAATCATCCGGTTCACCACTACCGAATTTCGAATTCAAAAGAAAATTAAAAATCGTCGCTGTGGGGGATCAAACTCGTGGGAGTACTCACCACTCTACAACGATGACTTTCAAAAAATATAATATTTGTTAACAAACCAGATTTTATCCATCGCCGTTACAAAAAGTAATTCAATTTTGAATCCGACTAAAATTGTAAAAACAAGATTAAACTTGTTATTGTTCGGGATCAAACTTGGGTCACTGAGTGACAAGCAGGAATGCTCGCCCTTGTATTACAACGACCTCTGGAACATAATAACTAGAATGACAAGCGGAAATACTCCCCATTGTACCACTAAAACGACTCATAAAAAATAAATTATTTGTTAACGCTCCAGATTTTACCAATCGTCTTTAGAAAAAGTGATCCATTGTCAACGCTCTAGATTTTATCAATCGAAGATTCGGAACAAGTAATCCAATTTCAAATGCGGTGCAAATTTTCAAAAGAAAATTAAGCTTATTATTGTCGGGGTTCAAACTCAGGTCTCTCGAGTGACAAGCGGGAATACTCACTACTGTATTACATCGACCTCTGAAAAATATATTATTTGTTAACACACGAGAGAAAAAGGAATCCAATCCCGAATTTCGTTGTTGGGAAACAAACCCAAATCATCCGGTTCACCACTACAAAATTTCGAATTCAAAAGAAAATTAAAAATCGTCGCTGTGGGGGATCAAACTCGTGGGAGTACTCACCACTCTACAACGATGACTTTCAAAAAATATAATATTTGTTAACAAACCAGATTTTATCCATCGCCGTTACAAAAAGTAATTCAATTTTGAATCCGACTAAAATTGTAAAAACAAGATTAAACTTGTTATTGTTCGGAATCAAACTTGGGTCACTGAGTGAGAAGCAGGAACGCTCGCCCTTGTATTACAACGACCTCTGGAACATAATAACTCAAATGACTAATGGAAATACTATCCATTGTATCACTAAAACGACTCATAAAAAATAAATTATTTGTTAACGATCCAAATTTTACCAATCGTCTTTAGAAAAAGTGATCCATTGTCAACGCTCTAGATTTTATCAATCGAAGATTCGGAACAAGTAATCCAATTTCAAATGCGGTGCAAATTTTCAAAAGAAAATTAAGCTTATTATTGTCGGGGTTCAAACTCAGGTCTCTCGAGTGACAAGCGGGAATACTCACTACTGTATTACATCGACCTCTGAAAAATATATTATTTGTTAACACACGAGAGAAAAAGGAATCCAATCCCGAATTTCGTTGTTGGGAAACAAACCCAAATCATCCGGTTCACCACTACCGAATTTCGAATTCAAAAGAAAATTAAAAATCGTCGCTGCGGGGGATCAAACTCGTGGGAGTACTCACCACTCTACAACGACGACTTTCGAAAAATATAATATTTGTTAACAAACCAGATTTTATCCATCGCCGTTACAAAAAGTAATTCAATTTTGAATCCGACTAAAATTGTAAAAACAAGATTAAACTTGTTATTGTTCGGGATCAAACTTGGGTCACTGAGTGACAAGCAGGAATGCTCGCCCTTGTATTACAACGACCTCTGGAACATAATAACTCGAATGACAAGCGGAAATACTCCCCATTGTACCACTAAAACGACTCATAAAAAATAAATTATTTGTTAACGCTCCAGATTTTACCAATCGTCTTTAGAAAAAGTGATCCATTGTCAACGCTCTAGATTTTATCAATCCAAGATTCGGAACAAGTAATCCAATTTCAAATGCGGTGCAAATTTTCAAAAGAAAATTAAGCTTATTATTGTCGGGGTTCAAACTCAGGTCTCTCGAGTGACAAGCGGGAATACTCACTACAGTATTAAATCGACCTCTGAAAAATATATTTTTTGTTAACACATGAGAGAAAAAGGAATTCAATCCCAAATTTCGTTGTTGGGAAACAAACCCAAATCATCCGGTTCACCACTACCGAATTTCGAATTCAAGAGAAAATTAAAAATCGTCGCTGCGGGGGATCAAACTCGTGGGAGTACTCACCACTCTACAACGACGACTTTCGAAAAATATAATATTTGTTAACAAACTAGATTTTATCCATCGCGGTTACGAAAAGTAATTCAATTTTGAATCCGACTAAAATTGTCAAAAAAAGATTAATTTTGTTATTGTTCGGGTTCAAACTCAGGTCACTCGAGTGACAATCAGGAATTCTCTCCCTTGTATTACAACGACCTCTGGAACATAATAACTCTAGTGACAAGCGAACATACTCCCCACTGTACAACTACAACGACCCATAAAAAATAAATTATTTGTTAACGCTCTAGATTTTACCAATCGTCTTTAGAAAAAGTGATCCATTGTCAACGCTCTAGATTTTATCAAACGAAGATTCGGAAAAAGTAATCCAATTTCTAATGCGGTGAAAATTGACAAAAGATAATTAAACTTATTATTGTCGGGGTTCAAACTCAGGTCTCTCGAGTGACATCGGGAATACTCACTACTGTATTACATCGACCTCTGAAAGATATTTTATTTGTTAACACATGAGAGAAAAATGAATCCAATCCCGAATTTCGTTGTTGGGGAACAAACCTCAATCATCCAGTTCACCACTACCGAATTTCGAATTCAAAAGAAAATTAAAAATCGTCGCTGTTAGGGATCAAACTCGCGGGAGTACTCATCACTTTACAACGAAGACTTTCGAAAAATATAATATTTGTTAACACACCAGATTTTATCAATGGTCGTTACAAAAAGTTATCCAATTTTGAATCCGACCAAAATTGTCAAAACAAGATTAAACTTGTTATTGTTTGGAATCAAACTCAGGTCACTCGAGTGACAAGATGGAATGCTCACCCTTGTATTACAACGACCTCTGGAACATAATAACTCGAGTGACAAGCGGAAATACACCCTGCTGTACCACTACAACGACTCATAAAAAATAAATTATTTGTTAACTCTCTAGATTTTACCCATCGTCTTTAGAAAAAGTGATTCATTGTCAACGATCTATATTTTATCAATCGAAGATTCGGAACAAGTAATCAAATTTCAACTTCGGTGAAAATTGTCAAAAGAATATTAAACTTATTATTTTCCGGGTTCAAACTCAAGTCTCTCGAGTGACAAGTGGGAATACTCACTACTTATTTCTTAACACATGAGAGAAAAAGGAATCGAATCCCGAATTTCGTTGTTGGGAAACAAACCCAAATCATCCGGTTCACCACTACAAAATTTCGAATTCAAAAGGAAATTAAAAATCGTCGCTGCGGGGGATCAAACTCGTGGGAGTACTCACCACTCTACAACGACGACTTTCGAAAAATATAATATTTGTTAACAAACCAGATTTTATCGATCGCCGTTACAAAAAGTAATTCAATTTTGAATCTAACTAAAATTGTAAAAACAAGATTAAACTTGTTATTGTTCGGGATCAAACTTGGGTCACTGGGTGACAAGCAGGAACGCTCGCCCTTGTATTACAACAACCTCTGGAACATAATAACTCAAATGACAAGCGGAAATACTCTCCATTGTATCACTAAAACGACTCATAAAAAATAAATTATTTGTTAACGATCAAGATTTTACGAATCGTCTAAAGAAAAAGTGATCCTTTGTCAACGCTCTAGATTTTATCAATCGAAGATTCAGAACAAGTAATCAAATTTCAAATGCAGTGGAAATTTTCAAAAGAAAATTAAGCTTATTATTGTTGGGGTTCAAACTCAGGTCTCTCGAGTGACAAGCAGGAATGCTCACCCTTGTATTACAACGTCCTTGGAACATAATAACTCGAGTGACAAGCGGAAATACTCCCCATTGTACCACTAAAACGACTCATAAAAAATAAATTATTTGTTAACGCTCCAGATTTTACCAATCGTCTTTAGAAAAAGTGATCCATTGTCAACGCTCTAGATTTTATCAATCGAAGCTTCACAACAAGTAATCCAATTTCAAATGCGGTGCAAATTTTCAAAAGAAAATTAAGCTTATTATTATCGGGGTTCAAACTCAGGTCTCTCGAGTGACAAGCGGGAATACTCACTACAGTATTAAATCGACCTTTGAAAAAAATATTATTTGTTAACACACGAGAGAAAAAGGAATCCAATCTCGAATTTCTTTGTTGGGGACAAACCCAAATCATCCGGTTCACCACTGTCGAATTTCGAATTCAAAAGAAAATTAAAAATCGTAGCTGCGGGGGATCAAACTCGTGGTAGTACTCACCCGTTGACAACGACGACTTTCGAAAAATATAATATTTGTTTAACACACAAGATTTTATCCATCGTCGATACAAAAAGTAATTCAATTTTGAATTAGACTAAAATTGTCAAAAAAAAAATTAAACTTGTTATTGTTCGCGATCTAATTCAGGTCACTCGAGTGACAAGCAGGAATGCTTACCATTTTATTACAACGACCTTTGGAACGTAATAACTCTAGTGACACGCAAAAATAATCCCCACTTTACCACTACAACGACTCATAAAAACTAAAATATTTGTTAACGCTCCAGATTTTACCAATCGTCTTTAGAAAAAGTTATCCATTGTCAATGCTCTAGATTTTATTAATCGAAGGTTCGGAACAAGTAATCCAATTTCAAATACGGTGAAAATTGTCAAAAGAAAATTAAGCTTATTATTGTCGGGGTTCAAACTCAGGTCTCTCGAGTGACAAGCGGGAATACACACTACTGTATTACATCGACCTTTGAAAAATATATTATTTGTTACTACACGAGAGAAAAAGGAATCCAATCCCGAATTTCGTTGATGGGGAACAAACCCAAATCATCCGGTTCACCACTACCGAAATTCTAATTCAAAAGAAAATTAAAAATCATCGCTACGGGGGACTAAACTCGAGGGAATACTCACCACTCCACAACGAAAACTTTCGAAAAATATAATATTTGTAAACACACCAGATTTTATCAATCGTCGTTTTTAAAAAGTAATCCAATTTTGAATCCGACTAAAATTGTCAAAACAAGATTAAACTTGTTATTGTTCTGGATCAAACTAAGGTCACTGAGTGACAAGCAGGAATGCTCGCCCTTGTATTACAACGACCTCTGGAACGTAATAACTCGAGTGATAAGCGGAAATACCCACCACTATACCACTAAAACGACCTTTGAAAACATATTATTTGTTAACACCCAAGATTTCATAAACCATATTTTAGCAGACTTTCTTTTCAAACTACCGTTGTTGGGAATCAAACCCAAACTAGCGCGGCATGATAGGTTCACCACTGTCAAAGTTCGAGTCCAGTCAAAACTATGACTCATATTTTGAATCCGATTAAAATTGTCATAAAAAAGATTAAACATGCTATTGTTCGGGATCAAACTTGGGTCACTCGAGTGACAAGCAAGAATGCTCACCCTTGTATTACAACGACCTCTGGAACATAATAACTCGAGTGACAAGCGAACATACTCCCCACTGTACAACTACAACGACCCATAAAAAATAAATTATTTGTTAATGCTCCAGATTTTACCAATCGTCTTTAGAAAAAGTGATCCATTGTCAACGCTCTAGATTTTATCAAACGAAGATTCGGAAAAAGTAATCCAATTTCTAATGCGGTGAAAATTGACAAAAGATAATTAAACTTATTATTGTCGGGGTTCGAACTCAGGTCTCTCCAGTGACATCGGGAATACTCACTACTATATTACATCGACCTCTGAAAGATATTTTATTTGTTAACACATGAGAGAAAAAGGAATCCAATCCCGAATTTCGTTGTTGGGGAACAAACCTCAATCATCCAGTTCACCACTACCGAATTTCGAATTCAAAAGAAAATTAAAAATCGTCGCTGTTGGGCTTCATACTCGCGGGAGTACTCATCACTCTACAACGAAGACTTTCGAAAAATATAATATTTGTTAACACACCAGATTTTATCAATGGCCGTTACAAAAAGTAATCCAATTTTGAATCTAACTAAAATTATCAAAACAAGATTAAACTTGTTATTGTTTAAGATCAAACTCAGGTCACTCGAGTGATAAGAAGGAATGCTCACCCTTGTATTACAACGACCTCTAGAACATAATAACTTGAGTGACAAGCGGAAATACACCCCGTTGTACCACTACAACGACTCATAAGAAATAAATTATTTCTTAACTCTCTAGATTTTACCCATCGTCTTTAGAAAAAGTGATTCATTGTCAACGATCTATATTTTATCAATCGAAGATTCGGAACAAGTAATCAAATTTCAAATTCGGTGAAAATTGTTAAAAGAATATTAAACTTATTATTTTCGGGGTTCAAACTCAGGTCCCTCGAGTGACAAGTGGGAATACTCACTACTGTATTACATCGACCTCTGAAAAATATATTATTTGTCAACACACGCGAGAAAAAGGAATCCAATCCCGAATTTCGTTGTTGGGGAACAAACATAAATCATCCGGTTTACCACTATCGACTTTCAAATT
>NW_019272202.1:94721-101977 GCF_002738345.1 Cucurbita maxima
GAGAAAAAGGAATCCAATCCCGAATTTCGTTGTTGGGGAACAAACACAAATCATCCGGTTTACCACTATCGACTTTCAAATTCAAAAGAAAATTAAAAATCGTCACTGCGGGGATCAAACTCGCGGGAATACTCACCACTCTACAACGACGAGTTTCCAAAAATATAATATTTGTTAACACACCAAATTTTATCAATCACCGTTACAAAAAGTAATCCGATTTTGAATCCGACTAAAATTGTCAAAACAAGATTAAACATGTTATTTGTTAACAAGATTTCATAAACATTTTTTTACGAAAAGCAATCCAGTTCTGACTTTCTTTTCAAACTACCGTTTAAGGGATCAAACCCAAATTAACTGCATGACAGGTTCACCGCTGTCCAATTTCGAGTTTTTTTAAAACTACGGATAGAAAATAAATAAAATAGTCGTTGCTGGGGATCAAACCCGGTCACCTGCGTTATAGTCATGAATACTTACTACAATACTACATCGACTCATAAAGAAAAATTTAGTTGTTAATACTCCAGATTTTACCAATCTTTCTTTAGAAAAAGTGATCCATTGTTAACGCTTTTGATTTTATCAATCGAAGATTCAGAACAAGTAATCCAATTTCTAATCCGGTGAAAATTGTCAAAAGAAAATTAAACTTATTATTGTCGGGGTCAAACTCAAGTCTCTCGAGTGACAAGTGGGAATGCTCACTACTCTATTACATCGACCTCTGAAAAATATATTATTTGTTAACACACGAGAGAAAAAGAAATCCAATCTCGAATTTCGTTGTTGGGGAACAAACCCAAATCATCCGTTTCACCACTACAGAATTTTGAATTCAAAAGAAAATTAAAAATTGTCGCTGCGGGGGATCAAACTCGTGGGAGTACTCACCACTGTACAACGACCACTTTCGAAAAATATAATATTTGTTAACACACAAGATTTTATCAATCGCCTTTCTTTTCAAACTACCGTTGTTGGGGATCGAACCCAAACTACCGGCATGGCAGGTTCACCACTGTCCAATTTCGAGTTCTGTTAAAACTACAAAAAGAAAACAACAATATAATCGCCATTGCGAGGGATCGAACCCGGGTCACCGACGTGACAGATGTCATGGTCATATGCTCGTCCAAGGCATGTTGCCCATGGTCGCATGCCCATGACAAACCCAACCATTCATATCTTTTCATATTTTAGTGTTTTACTTTTATATTTCTGTCCAAGGCATGTTGCCCACGGCCTCATGTCAATGACAAACCCAACCCTTCATGTCTTTTCATATTCTAGTGTTTTACTTTTATATTTTTAGGAAGTATGACATTTCAGAAATATCATGTCTACGCCTGTCAGACATGAAATGCCTCAGAATGTACTATAGGGGGATACGACTAGTTGTCAACTTTTCCCTATCCAAGGTTATATACTGTATGCCATTGTTATTTCTTTATTGCTTGCTTATAAAACGTCTCTTTCAAAAATCTCTCTCTACCCTCGCTTTCTAAAATATTCGCTTAAAACTGAGGACAGAGGCTCGAGCATACGTCACTTGGTTGTAGGCAACAAAAGAACGAATTGGCTTAGCTCACTTGTGTTGGAAAGTGAGTGCCACACAATCTCAAGTCTGCTGCCATTAAAAGTGTGATTCTGACAAGTGGTATCAAAGCTTTGTAAGCTCCGTGAAATAGCAAAGACCGAAAACATGTCGACGATAAAGTCGACGCCCAAATCATAGGCCGACCGGCTTACTTTAATAGAGGAGGAAATGTTGTTTCTTAAAGAAGTCCCTGACATCATTCGCTTCTTGGAATCACGGGTGAAAGAATTGAGTGGAAAAGTCATAGAGATCAACGCAATGGGTAACCGCCTGGATGGGTTGCCAATCGCAAAACTGATGTTTCGAGTGACTCACTCGAAGAAAAAGTTGCTCCTACGAGTAGCCGAAGACCGTGTGGTAGCCCCGATAGCTCTGTCATGCACAAGAAGGGATGTGGCGAAGAGTTCGACGTGCTACAAAATACAATGATGAGTTTTTTCAATGGATTAGCTAACGAATTCAGAACAACGATCGATGACATGCATGAAAAGATGTCCGCCATGAGCACCCGGATCGAGGTGACCATGAAAGCCGTGGAGAACGTCTCGGCTGGGCAAACTAATACAGGATCTGACAAACTAAAGTTCCTAGACCCTAGACCTTTCAAAGGGAACTGGAATGCCAAGCAGTTGGAGAACTTCATCTTTGATGTCGAACAGTACTTCAAAGCCACACCGGCTTGTACCAACGACATAAATGTGACAGTAGCCTCGAAGTATCTCATAGACGATGCCAAACTTTGGTGGCGTACGAAGGTGCAAGACATCAAGAATGGATTGTGTACCATAGACTCGTGGGAAGACCTGAAGAGAGAGTTGAGGGGCCAATTCCTCCCAAAAAAATGTAGACCATCTAGCAATGGAAAAACTAATAGCCCTAAAGACAACTGGAAGCATAAGGGACAATGTCAGACAATTTTCGACCCTGATGCTAGATATCAGGGGCACATCAGAGAAGGACAAGGTGTTCTTTTTTATAAATGGGTTACAATCGTGGGCCAAAAAAAAAGTGCACAAGAAAAAGGTCAAAGACTTAGCTACCGCAATTGCCAATGCCAAGAGACTCTTGGACTATGGGAACGAAGCAAGTTACCAATGAAAAACAACACAAGTCTAAAACACTTGGGGCAAAACTTATAAGTCGCCTGGCCATCGAAATGGAAGTCCCAACAGGCCAAACGGAGGTAACGATGGACCAAGCGATTGGACAGATAGACCTCCTCAGAACAACCAAGCGGGGACATCTCGAGGACCTTACCATCAAAGGAACCACCGGACGACACCTTTACAATGCATATTGTGTAAAGGCCCCCACAAAGTGTCCTACTCTCCTCATCGGGCCTCCTTCACTGCACTCCAAGTGTCCATTCAAGAGAGCAACGACACAAGAGTTGAGACTATGCTAGACAAGAAGGAAAATTAAGACAAGCTCTGAATGGGCGCGCTCAAATTCTTGTCAACCCTCCAACGGAAGGTCAGCCCGAAGGAGATAATAGAGAACGGGCTCATGTTTGTGGATGCGACAATAAACTCTCGACCGAGCAAGAGAAATTTGATAGACTCAGGAGAGACTCACAACTTCATCGCCTATCAAGAAGCCCGAAGATTAGGACTCACCATAGGAAAAGACCCTAGAAAAATGAAAGTTGTCAACTCCGAGGTCTTGCCTATTGTGGGAGTTTCCAAAAGAGTCCCATTCAAACTAGGGGCCTGGACAGGAGAGCTGAACCTTGTTGTAGTTCGCATGGACACTTTGACGTGGTACTTGGGATTGAGTTCCTCCTAGAACATAAAGTTATTCCAATGCAACTGACGAAATGCTTGGTGATCACCGACTGCAATCCCACAGTAATGCCTGCAAGCATCAAGCAGCCAGGTAACCTTAAAATGATCTCGGTCATACAATTAAAAAGATGACTCGCACGAGAGGAACCTACATTTATGGCTATACCACTGATGGAAGAAGTGGCCACCGAGGAAGCTATCCCAGACTAAATCAAGGTGGTACTAAACAGTTATGTTAACATAATGCTAGAGAGCCTACCACAAACATTACTACCCCGTCGAGGCATTGATCACGAAATTGAACTTTTTCCTAAGGTTAAACCCCCCAACAAAGAATGCATATCGGATGGCTCCCCCTGAGCTAGCCGAAATGAGAAAACAACTAGATGAGTTGTTGATGGTAGGATTCATCCGCCCACCAAAAGCACCTTACAGAGCCCCCGTACTGTTTTAGAAAAAGAAGGATGGGACGTTGCATCTGTGCATAGATTATAGAGCCCTAAACAAGGTGACAGTACGCAACAAATACCCACTGCAGATAATATCTGACTTGTTCGACCAACTTCATGGGGCCAAATCTTCACGAAGTTGGACTTACGATCAGGGTACTACTAAGTACGTATCGTCGAGGGGGACGAGTCCAAAATGACGTGTGTGACAAGATATGGGGCCTTCGAGTTCCTAAAAATGCCTTTTGGCTTCACAAACGCCCCAGTTACGTTTTGCATGTTAATGAACCAGGTTTTCTACGAATACTTGGATCAGTTCGTCATAGTATACCTCGACGACTTAGTTGTATATAGCACAACCCTAGAGGAACACAAGGTGTACTTGAAGCTGGTATTTGACAAGCTGCGGTAGAATCAGTTGTATGTCAAGAAAGAAAAATGTTCCTTCGCACAAACATGCATCAACTTCCTCGGACATGTCATCAGTTGTGGACAGATCGAGATGGATAGCGATAAGATAAAAGCTATCCAAGTGTGGAAAGTCCCTACTTCCGTATCTAATGTGTGATCCTTCTTAGGATTAGCAAACTACTATAGGCAGTTCGTCGAAGGGTTTTCACGACGAGCCGCCCCCTTAACAGAGCTCCTCAAGAAAGACCACCCTTGGTCGTTGTCAAATAAATGTCAAATGGCCTTTGAAGATCTGAAGGCAACCATGACGAGGGGTTCTATCCTCGGGTTAGTAGATGTTACAAAGCCATTTGAAATAAAAACAGACGCTTCCGACTTTGCCTTAGGCGGTGTTCTTAATCAAGAAGGCCAACCCATCGTTTATGAAAGTTGAAAGCTTAATGATGCCGAACGGAGATACACTGTCACCGAAAAAGAAATGCTAGCTATAGTCCATTGCCTACAAGTCTGGAGACAGTATCTCTTGGGATCACAGTTCATAGTGAAGACGGATAACAGCGCTATCTGCCACTTCTTCGATCAACCAAAATTGACGGCAAAACAAGCCCGGTGGCAAGAATCGCTGGTAGAATTCGACTTCAAATTTGAACAGAAGGCAGGGAAGAGTAATCAAGCAGCAGATGCATTGAGTCGGAAGGGCGAACATGCGACCCTGTGCATGCATGTTAACCCATATTCATTCAAGTAAGATCGATGGATTGATGCGCGACATCATCAAAGAACATTTACACAAAGACCCATCGGCCAAAGCTGTCGTCGAGCTATCTAAAACCGGGAAAACACGATAGTTTTGGGTCGAGGGAGACCTTCTAATGACTAAAGAAAATAGATTATACGTCTCAAGAACGGGAGAACTGAGAAAGAAGCTCATTCAGGAATGTCATGATACCTTATGGGTCGGACACCTTGGGTGGTAAAGAACATATGCCCTAATAAAAAAGGGGTACTTCTGGCCGAATATGCGGGACGACATCATGTAGTACACCAAGACATGCCTCATCTGCCAATAAGTCAAAGTCGAGAAAGCCAAAGTCTCGGGACTTTTGGAACCTCTACCTGTGTCAACAAGGCCTTGGGAAAGTGTATCTCTGAACTTCATAACACACCTCCCAAAAGTCGGGGAATATGACGCCATCTTGGTTATCGTAGACCGGTTCTCAAAATATGTGACGTTCGTCCCCACTCCCAAATTATGCATCACTAAACTAACAGCCCAACTATTTTTCAAACACGTTGTCAAGTTATGGGGCATTTCGTCGAGCATCATCAGTGATAAGGATGGTAGATTTATTGGCACCTTCTGGACCAAATTATTTGTCTTCTTGGGAACGACTTTAAACATCTCCTCGAGCTATCACCCTCAACCCGATGGATAGACGAAATGATTCAACTGCTTGCTCGAAGAATACTTACATCACTTCGTCGACACTCGCAAGAACAATTGGATACAACTACTAGATGTCACTTAATTCTATTTCAATTGTCAAACGAGTTCGTCTACGGGGAAGAGTCCCTTTGAAATTGTAAGTGGATGATAATTTGCCTCTCCTCATATATTATTGATCATTCTTATGTAGAGAAAACCCTCATGCTAAAAAATTTACAAGAGAATGGAAGCAGACAACAGATATAGCCCGGACCTATTTAAAGAAAGCTTCAAAGCATATGAAGGCAAGTTGCCCATGGCCGCATGTCCATGACAAACCCAACCCTTCATGTCTTTTCATATTTAGTGTTTTACTTTTATATTTCTAGGAAGTATGATGTTTCAGAAATATCATGTTTAGATCTATCAGACATGAAATGCCTCAGAATGTACTATAGGGGGATACGACTAGTTGTCAACTTCTCCCTACCCAAGGTTATATAATGTAAGTCGTTAATATTTCTCTCTTGCTTTCTTATATAATGTCTCTTTCAAAAATTTCTCTTTCGAAAATCTATCTCTACCCTCGCTTTCTAAAACCGAGGCCAGAGGTTCGAGCATTCGTCGCAAGAACGAATTGGTTTAGCTCACTTGTCGTTGGAAAGTGAGTGCCGCACAATCACTTAGATTATGATTTTCTAAAAAATTTTTTAGCCGACTTTCTTTTCAAACTACCAATTTTGGGGATAGAACCCAAACTAGCGGGATGACCAGTTCACCGTTATCAAATTTAAAGTTCCGTTAAAACTACGGAAAGAAAACAATTAAAATCGCCGTTGCTGGGAATCAAACCCGAGTCACGATCGTGATAGGGAGGAATATTCACCACTATATTACAACGACTCATAAAAAATAAATTATTTGTTTACGCTCCAGATTTTACCAATCGTCTTTAGAAAAAGTGATCCATTGTCAACGCTCTAGATTTTATCAATCGAAGATTCGGAACAAGTAATCCAATTTCAAATGGGGTGCAAATTTTCAAAAGAAAATTAAGCTTATTATTGTCGGAATTCAAACTCAGGTCTCTCGAGTGAGAAGCGGGAATACTCACTACTGTATTACATCGACCTCTGAAAAATATATTATTTGTTATCACACGAGAGAAAAAGGAATCCAATCCCGAATTTCGTTGTTGGGAAACAAACCCAAATCATCCGGTTCACCACTACCGAACTTCGAATTCAAAGGAAAATAAAAAATCGTCGCTGTGGGGGATCAAACTCGTGGGAGTACTCACCACTCTACAACGAAGACTTTCGAAAAATATAATATTTGTTAACAAACCAGATTTTATCCATCGCCGTTACAAAAAGTCCAATTTTGAATCCGACTAAAATTGTAAAAACAAGATGAAACTTCTTATTGTTTGGAATCAAACTTGGGTCCATGAGTGACAAGCAGGAATGCTCGCCCTTGTATTACAACGACCTTTGTAACACAATAACTCGAATGACAAGCGGAAATACTCCCCATTGTACCACTAAAACGACTCATAAAAAATAAATTATTTCTTAACGCTC
>NW_019272203.1:0-2373 GCF_002738345.1 Cucurbita maxima
ATCAATCCGCTTTGTACCTTATTGTTGACCGAACCGGTTGCACGCCAGGCCCAAATTCTCTCTCAGTCACCCGGAGACGAAGGTAAGATAAGATCTAAAGTTTGCGAATCGAAGAGAAAATGGATGTGAGTTATACACGCTTTCATTTTCAAAAGCTTCACTTGGCTACGGTACTTTATTCAGGATGTGCAAGATTATGGTCATCTCTCAGCCGTGTATAGAGAATTCCTTGATCATTTCCTTGGTGGATAACACAAATGAAATCAATTCCTTAACCGCCCATCTTATGAGCCCATTCTTGTCTTGTTGGTTTGTTGTACTATTCTATACCTCTCTCGATTGATCGAAAGACGTTCGACAGCTAGGAGGGCCTATCGTGAGGGAACTATCCTTTTCATGGTNTTTCATGGTAGGCAAAGTTAAAGAGGGAGATGCGTATGTCCACGGTAATCAAGATAGAGCGACTCCTTCTTTAAAAGCGGTTGGTTTTATCGAAACTGTTAAATTCGCTTTCGTAAAAGAAAAAATAAAAGCCCTTGGTTTGGCCGATGTCGATTCATATGGAAATGTGAACTCAACTCAGGATGAGGATTCCGCTTTTCATACTACTGCTATGAGCTGAAAGAGCTGGTACGCTATCTCACTAAACGAAAAGAAAAAGCACATACGGGTTGACCTCATTACAAGTGGTGGGGGCTAGCCAAAGAAGATCAGTCGAACTAGGTTAGGACCCTTGATCTGGTTCAGCTAGGTTCTTCCATGCGAGAATGTATGTGTATCCGTATCTTCTTTTTGTTTATACGTTTGGAGAAACCTGCTAAGCCCGCCTTTCTTACCTAGTGTGATTCAATCGTTCAGCTCAAACTTTCCTCTCGTGCGACAGAAAAAGTAGGAGTACGACTACCTTTTCCTTTTCTTTCCCGAGCCAAGGGATCATTCAATTTCTACCAAAAAGTTTGTTATCTATTAGTTGCCATAATCGAATGTATTTCTCATTTCATGTTAGATCCTCCAAGAGCTTCCTAGTCCGTAGTAGACGAAACCTTGAACTTCTATTGGATTTATAGCATTGCCTGGTGAGCTCGCCGTTGAGGGTTGGTCTTACAGGAGATCGAGCAACCTTTCTTTCCTTGCCTGGTATGCTTTCCCGCTTATCGTGTAACTAGCCAACTAGCCAAAGAGAGAGGGAGAGGGATCATGTCAATCAATTTGTATGTGCATTTTGTCCATCCTGTACTTGTCTGCTTAGCTTTCTTAGCCAACATCTCCTGTTTCCCCCGAACCAAGAGGTTCGCTTATCCATACCCAACAGTCACACTTTCAGCTGAAAGACTGATTTTTTTTCATAAAGTTGGTTCCAAGATAGAGAAAGAATGAAGCTGCTTAAAGGGACGGTTACGCGATATGTCTTTTCATACTCACCTTTTCTTTAACCCTGCTATCAACCGAGCCNTTAAGGGGTCTCCCCATTGTAGATTACTCGGATTGGTTCTCGCATCCCTGTGCCAAAAAGTATGGGCGAGTTTGGTTTGAGTGTTCATCGATTGGGTGGATCCATATGCTCTGGAGGGGTGAGACGAAGTGTAGCGCATCTGTTTTGGGTATGTTGTCCGCTAAAGGTTTTAGGAAAGGGGTACAAATTTTCTACAAAAAAACGAACCAAAATCCTTCTTCCTTGCACGACTCACTCCTATCACGTTTAGAAGAAATATTTTAGAAAATGTGAGCGAGGAAATACGTTAAAAACAATTTCAAATAGAGCAATGTTATAAGCTAAAAGTGAAAAAACAACAATTTGTCACGTTCTCCTTTAGTGCATTTTGGGACATTTTAGTTCTGATCGGTGTAGATATGATTTTGAGGGCTAATCATACACGCCGTAGGGTTAATCTGGTTGACGCTGTCCAGAAACATGACGTTCAACATCATCAAAGAGAAGACGACATCTGGCCTATTGAAGGTGTTGTCAAATATGTACGAAAATACGTCGGCTATGAACAAGGTGTATTTGATCCAGAGGTTGTTCAATCTACAAATGTCGATTTGTTGCAAATCATATAAATTAGTTTAACATGATTGTAAGTCAATTGAGTTGGGTGGAAATTATGTTAAAAAATGAAATTAAAGCATTGATTTTTATGTAATCTTTACTCGAGTCGTGGTATACTGTTGTTGCTGCAATCAACAGTTCACGAGAATCTAATAAATTGAAATTTAATGAAATTCAAGATGTCAGCGAAAGCCTTAACGGGAAATAGGAGATTCATCAGACAATGCTCTCATTGTTGATCGAAGAGGAAAAAGTAAATCAAAGAGCCCAAACAAACATGGGCGATCAAAATTAAGAAACCGTGAAAAATCTCCAAACAAACA
>NW_019272203.1:2455-3667 GCF_002738345.1 Cucurbita maxima
GATACTGAGAATGCTTTAATCCTTAGCGTGAATAACCCAATTGAATTTTGGATTTTAGATTCAGTTGCATCGTTTCATTCGTCTCCAAGTAAGGATTTTTTTTCAAAATTTCAAATAAGGAAATGTTAGGAAGGTGTATATTGCCGACAACAAAACGTTGGAGTTTGAAGGGAAGAGAGATGTCTACATATAAACTCTAACAGGAAATGAGTGGGTGGACATTATAGAATGTCAGAAATATTTCTGATCTCAAGAAGAATTTGATCTCTATTGGTCAGTTGGATAGCACAGGATATGCAGCCGAGTTTAGAAAGAGTTTGGGAAAGATTGTGAAGGGAGTCATGGTGGTAGCATGACCTAAAATATGGAACCCTATACACCAACTAGAGTGTATAAACAAGATTGTTGTTGCTAAGAATGTTTCCAATTCAAGTAACAGCAACAACAACCAAGTTTTTAAACCCTACAGTAGTGTCAATAGACTTGCACATATGAGCATCAAAGAAATGAAGATGATGGGTGCAAATGAAGTTTTAGAAGGGCTAAAATCTATTGATATGGGTGTTTTTGAGAGCTGCGTTATGGAAAAATATAAACGAGTTAGCTTCACAAAATCTGCTAGAGAACCAAAGAAAGTGCGATTGGAAATGGTCCATACAGACGTTTGGGGACCATCTCCAGTTTCTTCATTTCTAGTACCAAAATTTCATGGATTAGATGTCTCGCACTCTGCAACAAAAACTCTATGTTTTCCTAAGGCTAGTAATATATCTCATGACCACTTTTTTCCTCCTCACCATATCTAGACATTATAACGTCCAAGGACATTTTATAACTACCACAAAAATCAAAACATATAATAAATTTATACAAGTTTTACAACATATCATACACTACAAAATAGGGTTAGACTGCTTACTTGGTCGCGGAGAGACGTGTCATTGAGTTGAGTCATAGAGATATATGACTCTTTATCCTAAGAAAAAAATTATATAATTTAAAATTTGCTCTGATACCAATTTGTCACAACCCAAATTTTAAGGGTTCAAAACTCAAATAGAAACTAAAATTGAAAGTCAAAACAAATAAAAACAAATAAAAAAAAAGTAAATTAATTTAAAATAATGTTGTAAAATTAAAATGAGATTGAGAAAACAACACCACATTAAATATAAAATTAAATTAAATTATAAGACGGTGTTGTTCAAATTT
>NW_019272203.1:3815-6310 GCF_002738345.1 Cucurbita maxima
TTTAAACTGCTAGTCTAAACATGGTTTCGTCACCAAAGCTTTAGAGTTTAATCTATCTTTACAAAAATATTTTTCTCTTAATTTATAATTAGTCATCAAAAGTAATAATTAGGATCATTAAATCTTGCTGTTCCTTAACCAGATTCAAATCAAGTTTCTTAAACTCCTTGTACCTTAAATAAAGTTGGTATCCTCTAATAAAATAGGAATTTCTCTTAAGATCATTAAATTCTTATAGACTCTAGGCTCAATATCATTAATACAATTATGCTTTATCTTAAACACACCAAACATGAAACTAAAGTGCGTTCAATTGAACTCCATTTTATTGTCATCTTGAATGATGTTTAGGGTATATTCTTGATTTACCTTAAAGCTCTTGTGACATGACAGTTCATATTAGTTAAACTTTCTGCAAAATCACAAGTTAAAAAACAACAACGATGAACCTAGGTCTATTAGTCATTTCAAAGACAATTTCTTTCTCCATCTTATCGATAATAATAGATCAACTAAATTCATATTATGCAAAGAAACAAGTTTATGACTTATAAAAACAGCTACCTAAATTATGTCCTAAAAATTTAAAAACATAAGTTGTAGTTGATAATTACACAAAAATTTTCCTAAATTCATGAATTCGTGTCCAATTAGTTAATCCGAAAGATGGTCACTGGCATATAGTAATTGAAACTCCACATGAAGTAATTTAAAGTTCCCCAAAGTTTATCTCATCTTTAATGAAGCATGAATTACATTGAAGTTCATGAAATGCTTATAGACTCCAACTCTGTACTATTAATGCAATTATGTTTCATTGAGTTTGTCATAAATGAAACTAAGGTGCATTCAATACAACTTTATTTTCTTGTCATACGAGACNAAAATGGAAAAATTAAATCAAACAAACGGATGAACTGAACCGAATCAATCCAACCCAAATTGATTTAGTTTGTTTTTTTTGTTGGGTTGTTGGTTTATTTGATAACCCTTTTATATTATAACAATGTTCTCCAACTAAGAGAAAATATATTTGAGTAAAAGCTAAAAAATATTGGATATTCAAGAAAAGGCATTTGGTTTAGTGGTGTGATTCTTCATATTTGACATCAACCTAACTTCATGCTCTTAATACTCATAGTCTTTCTTAACATATCATCCCTAGGCTTTATTCTCCAAGACACGTTATTTTATACTTACCATCACTTTCTTAGTACTCATAGTCTTTCTTAACATCCCATCCCAAGGCTTTATTCTCCAAGACACATCATTTTATACTTACCATCATGCTCTTAATACTCATAGTCTTTCTTAACATCCCATCCCAAGGCTGTATTCTCCAAGACACATCATTTTATACTTACCATCATGCTCTTAATACTCATAGTCTTTCTTAACATCCCATCCCAAGGCTTTATTCTCCCATACACATTCTACATCTAAGGACTTCACGTGTTTCCTACAATACGAAAAAATACGACCTTAATACCTAGGCCTAAGGCTTCATACATATGTTTCAAGTGGTAAAACAAGGGCATTTGGTCTAGTGCTATGATTCTTGTTTTGGGTGTGAGAGGTCTCGAGTTTGATTCTCAAAATGTCCCTTCAAGATATTGTAGTACGAATTGTGGGGATGTAGCTCAGATAGTAGAGCACTCACTTCTGATGTGGAAAGTTACGAGGTTGATACCTTGCATCTCCAAAATGAATCAATCACTAAATATATTATTTCTTTTCAATTTTTTCTTATTTACGACATAATAAGCCAGGATAGTTTTTCATGTCACTATTTTGAAAATTACTTCTTTTCAATTTTTTCTTATTCATGACATGTTGAGTACCGATGTTTCTTCATTTTCACTATTATTGATGATGGAAAATTTAGGGTTTTGTGATGCAAGAATTGTAGGGATGTAGCTTCGCTTAGCATGCGAGAGGTACGGGGATCGATACCTCGCATCTCCAAAAGAAACTATTTTATTATTAATATTTTATTTCTATTCAATATTTCCTTATTTATGACATAATATGCAGATATACTTTTTCATTTTCACAATTATTGATGAAGGAGCAGGGTGTTCATTTCCCATGTGGAAAGTATGGGGATCATTATCTTGCATCTTCAATTGAATCGATTACTAAATATATTATTTCTTTTCAATTTTTTCTTATCTTTTCAATTTTTTCTTATTTAGGACATAATGAGCTGGGATAGTTTTTCATTTTCACTATTACAGATGNGCTTAGGACTTTATGATATAAGAATTGTGGGGATATAGCTTAGATGGTAGAGCACTTGCTTTGCATGCAAGAGATATGGGGATCGATACCCTGCATTTCTAGATTTTCTTCATTTTCACTATTATTGGTGATGGGAAATTTAGGGTTCTATGATGTAATATTTTATTTGTATTCAATTTTTTCTTATTTATGACATAATGAGTAGCGATATTTTTTCATTTTCACTATTATTCACGACGAATCATTTATGTTTT
>NW_019272203.1:6507-7048 GCF_002738345.1 Cucurbita maxima
GGGTTTTAGGATGTCAAAATCATGGGTATGTAGCTCAGATGGTAGAGCGCTCGCTTTGCATGTGAGAGGTACGGGGATCGATACCCTTCTTATTCATGACCTTGTTGTGTAGCAATATTTCTTCATTTTCAATATTATTGATGACGAAAAATTTAGGGTTTTGTGATGCAAAAATTTTGAGGATGTAGCTCAGATGGTTTTGTGATGAAAAAATTGTGGGGATGTAGCTCATATGGTATCGCTTAGCATGCGAGAGGTACGGGGATCGATACCACCCCGCATCTCCAAATACTTCTATAAAGAGAACTTCTCCACTTCTTCACAATTGCAATATTTGACCAATGAATATAATGGTCATTTATAGCTTCTATCACAATAATATAATCTCCAAATACTTCTATAAAGAGAACTTCGTCACTTCTTCACAATTGCAATATCTGACCAATGAATATAATGGTCATTTATTGCTTCTATCACAATAATATAAATTTATGAGACTGAAAAGACCGTTCACCACACGCTTGTAAAATAAATTATATCT
>NW_019272203.1:7113-9130 GCF_002738345.1 Cucurbita maxima
GATTTTAAGGCAAATCTTCTCCACAACTCACTTTGGAACACTTTTATAGATAGTTTCAACAAACTTACTTTGCTCGTGAATACTTTGGAGTTCGATATTTATAGTTGTGGAGAACGCTATTTAAATTTATATGATCGAATCTTACAACAAAGTCTAATTGAGCCTCCCTCTTTTAGGAGATAGCTTCGAATCAAATTCTTTAGTTTGGACAATGATTGCATTGTTTTAGTCAAACAACCGAGNTATTTTCTTACATGTTAACAATTGTATACAAATAATAACTAAATTTATGAGTAGAAGTTTGGATGGAGTTTTATTAAATAGGTAATCTTTAATTATATCTAAAAATATATAAGGTTTTTTTTTTTTAATCTACATTTACTAGAACAAAACAATGATTCAAGAAGATGCATTCATGTCATGTTTTAATTTTTATTCTTTCTTATTTCTCAAAGATTAAAAAAAAAAAAAAAAGTTATCCTCTCTCGCATATGGTTCGTTATTTGATTATTTTCTCTTGAGTGAATTTTAAGTGAAACACAATCTCTACCCAAGTAATTGCAAGATGCAAGCTTCACACTAAGAGGAATCAAAGTCTCAAGTATCAACGTCCTCAAGTGTCAATTTTTATTCTCCATCTCAACATAAATTAAACATATTTTCGTGAAAATATCTATTTATAAAAGCAAAATATCTCAGACTCACAAAAATAAAAATGAGATATAGATACGAGACATAGATATGATACCAAATAGATATGGTAACATGTCATTTGTAAAAAACTAGGACACCGATGTGATAACGATACATTAATTAAAAAGAATTATTTCAAAAAAATTATCAATTTTATATTAGAAATAAATTCATATAAATAAGTTTATATGTTTGTATACTTAAAAAAAAGCTTAAGGTACGTTTCACTCTCAAAATATATTCAAACTCAAGGGTATGATACGAAATGCTGGATTATAAATTTGTAATGCATCCATTATATTAACAAGTGTTCAGTACATGCCCAACACGTGTCAGATTTGTGAAACTAAGTTATTCTCATGCTTTCTTTACACCTATTTAAAGTAGTTTGAAAACTAGCACGTCAAATATTATAATTGACTAACTACAACTTTAATTTTGTCCTTGAAATAAAATCCTTAATTTGGTACATGGTTGCAAAGATGGACATGAGAATGAGTTATTCTCATATGGAAAGAGATTTAACCATGAGTTATATCTCATATCCTCTCTTAACCAATTATTTAGTTTTATTTAGTATGTTTCAGAAAGATNAGAAAGATACGTCCATCAATAGAAAAAAATAATAATAATAAAAAAAAAAAAATAATAATAATAATAGAATAGATTAAATTAGCCAAAAGTAATGGCTAACATAATTAAAAAAAAAAACCATAAAGGAAGAATTGATTAAATTGGCTAATTGCTAAAAAAAAATGTAACAAAACACAGAACGAAGATTTAGGAACACAAGTAAAAAAAAAAAAAAATACAAACAGCCAAAAAATCAAGATTTGAAAAGGGTTAAACAGTTTTGATATATAGACAGTTCAAGACTGTACTAGTGCAATATTTCCATGAAATCTAACACTAGAGCATCATAAAATTTAGAGAAATGATTGAAATGGTGAATGGGTCCTTGACGATAGTCGACCGCTATACTCTGGTTTAGGATGTAAGTGATGANGTGATGATTATCGGCAATATGAGTTGTGTCAATACCACACCGTTATCAAGAGAAAGTAAAGTAGAGTATAATAGATCAAGCGATCCATTTGTTGAGAGTATTGTAAGAGGCACACAAGTAAGAATGTGGGATATAACTACTCTTTCACATCAAAGGGATGAGTCTCATAGATCCAACTACAATATCAAAGTAACTTCGGGTGGTAGTGATTGCTTGCATTGATGTCTCCGTGGTATCCCAGAAACATGTAACATGATTTTTCTTGCTCAAATATTGCTTCTTAAAACTTCACTTTTGAGTAATCGAGGAAGGCTACTT
>NW_019272203.1:9421-11076 GCF_002738345.1 Cucurbita maxima
TGTTTGTGATTGTTGTTGTGAATTCTTCATCTTTGAATACATATTTTGGTTGGTTCATGAATTTTTCCATCTTTTAAAAATATTATTTTTTTAGTTCGAGCCTAATTTCATAATAGGCGATTGAATCACGATATTGCAATATTTTAAGTTACTTTTAAGATTAAAGGTCGATGAATAAACTAATTACTACAAGTTCTTTTTATGCATCTTATTTTGATCTAGCACATAAAGTAATTACTGAGTTTGACAAAATTGAAATAAAATCAAATAAAATCACTCAAACAAATCAATAAAATTGAAAAAAAATTAGCCTTATGACACTTCCTTCAACTCCAAGGGGGCGATAAACCAAGGATTCGTTCGCCCAAGACCCATGATCCAACTCCCAACATGGAATTGATAAGCTATAGAATCATTCCAAGAACCTCAATGGATGGGTTACAAACTCACATTACCAATCTCGACAACTGGACGTGTCACCGGCGTTAGAAGAACGACTGCATCAGAGCAAGTCCATGGGGATAGAAGATCCCGTTGAAGGATGATAGACGAACTGTAATCTTCAGCCCAACGAGCCAAGCTTTTGTAGAAGCAAGAACCCTTGTATTAAAGAAATTAACATCTTCTTATACAAAATTTGGATAAACCAAGAGATAAAGCTAAAATTAGATTATGAGATCCAAAAGTGAGAAGCAAGATTTGGCAAGACAAACTAGAATTAGATTATGAGATCGAAGAGTGAGAAGCAAGATTTGGAACCTTTTTCAAAATTGAGTCACTCCACAATCGAACTTGATCAAGGCTTGACTGAATAACTCAGATGCAATCTACCACAAGAATTGCATCAAACATAAAAACGACAAAGATATGTTCAGATTTCTATAAGGGGGAACGTCTCAACTTAAGAGATCAATTTCATTGATCACAAATATGCTTTTACATAATAATTTGTGGGTATTTATAGTCTCCCCACAAAAAAAAATAATAGTGCCGGTGATTTAATCTCGATCCCTTTAAATCTCCACAGAAGACCAAGTCAATTTGAGCATTACAAACTTTATGAAATAAAAATAATAAATAAAGTTTTCTAACCACTCATGAAATGATGCTNGATGCTTGCAACTTCATCCGCTACTTAAACCGTGCAAATATTTACTTATGAAATGACGGTTAAACCTAGCCTATCCAATTTTGTAGATGAAGTATGAATGCTTGTTGAATCTTCTTGGCCTTGGGTTGTGTAATAGGTCCAGTTGGAACACCGTGATTCTTATCATCATCCCCCNCTTCAAA
The DNA here is from genome assembly GCF_002738345.1 of Cucurbita maxima. NCBI lineage: Eukaryota > Viridiplantae > Streptophyta > Magnoliopsida > Cucurbitales > Cucurbitaceae > Cucurbita > Cucurbita maxima. The sequence continues at coordinate 10,715 of NW_019272203.1, forward strand.
AGGATTCGTCCTCGAATCAGAAAAATCATCACCTACATCAAAAGAACTCAACTCAGTAACATTGAAAGTAGAATGTACACCGTGATTCTTATCATCATCCCCCTCTTCAGGATTCGTCCTAGAATCAGAAAAATCATCACCTACATCAAAGGGACTCAACTTAGCAACATTGAAAGTATAATGTATTGACAATTCTATGGGAAGATCAATTTTATTGTTTCATGCAATCAAATGAGTCATTTTACTAAATGTATTACGGAGCATTTATAGTCAAATAAAGAATTAGGAATCCACGCTATCTTTAGATCTACAGACTCACTCCCAATTGAATTGAGCTATCTATGGTTAACATTATAATGAAA
>NW_019272203.1:11086-30699 GCF_002738345.1 Cucurbita maxima
AATCCACGCTATCTTTAGATCTACAGACTCACTCCCAATTGAATTGAGCTATCTATGGTTAACATTATAATGAAAGTTCATCAGTAAAATTATTTACGCTAATTCATTGAAACTTTAAAAAGAAATCATCTCTAAATTTAGATAAGATAGTAAGTTATACTAATTGAATCAGGTGTGGTGAAGGTCGAACAAACACGTGACCTTCAAATCTTCAATATTACGCTCTCCCAACTAAGTTATCCCCCTTAACATTGAAAATGAAAATTTGGAAATTTTAAAAAGAAATAATCACTAAATTTAGATTATATAGTAATTTTAAAAAGAAATAATCACTAATTTTAGATTGAATATTGGAGTTATCCAAGTTAGTCAATTTGAATTAGGTGCGGTGAACGTGGATCAAACACGTGACTTTTAGATCTTCACTGGTGCTCTCCAAACTGAGCTATCCTGCTAACATTAAAAATAAAAATTCATCGGTAATTTTAGATTGAATATTCGAGTTATGCAACTTAGTCAACTTGAATCTCCCGCTAACATTAAAAATAAAAATTCATTAGTAAAAGTCAAGTAATTTTAAAAAGAAATAATCACTAATTTTAGAGTGAATATTCAGGTTATGTAAGTTAGTCAACTTGAATCTACCGCTAACATTAAAAATAAACATATTTTCACTACTTGGAGTCGAGTTATGTGACATGAATCAGGTGCGGCGAACGTGGATCGAACACATGACCTTCAGATTTTTAGTTTGATGCTCTCAAAACTGAGTTATCCTCACTAATATTTGAAAAAAAAAATCATAAGTAAAGGTATTTCTGCTAATTCATTATATTTTAAAAAGAAATAATCACTAATTTTAGATTGAATAAAGTTATGCAACTTAATAGATTTATGCAACATAAACCAAGTGCGATGAACATGGATTAAACATGTAACCTTGAGGTATTCATTTCCAACTGAGCTATCCCCGCTAACATTAAAAATTAAAATTCATGTGTAAGGGTATTTCCGCTAATTCATTATTCATTGAAATTTTAAAAATAAATAATAACTAATTTTTTATTGATTAGTTAGCTTATGTAAATGGAAACTGGTGCGGTGAACGTGAAGATTAAACACGTGACCTTCAAATATTTAGTTTGACACTCTCCCAACTGAGCTATCCCCGTTAAGATTAAAAATAAAAATTCACAAGTAAAGCTATTTCCACTAATTCATTATATTTTAAGAAGAATTTATAATCAACTAAACTATAAGATATAATGAATGTCAATCAAACACAAGACCATCCAATATTCAATCTAATGCTCTCCCAACTAAGCCATTCCAGATAACATAAAAAAATGAATAATCACATGTTTTAGATTGAATAGTCAAGTTGTGCAACTTAGTCAACTTATGCCAGTTGGATAAAAAACGTGCGAGATCTTCCTCTAATTCATTGAGATTGAGATTTTAAAAAGAAATAATCGCTAATGCAATGAACGTGGATCAAACACGTTACCTTTAAATCTTCAATATGACGCTCTCCTCACTAATATTAAAATTGAAAATTCAAAAAGTAAAGGTAAACTTATGCCAGCTGAATAAAAAACGTGACAGATCTTCCTCTAATTCATTGAGATTGAGATTTTAGAAAGAAATAATCGCTAATGCAATGAACGTGGATCAAACACGTTACCTTTAAATCTTCAATATGACGCTCTCCTCACTAATATTAAAATTGAAAATTCAAAAAGTAAAAGTAAACTTATGCCAGTTGGATAAAAACGTGACAGATCTTCCTCTAATTCATTGAGATTGAGATCAATTTCATTGATCACAAATATGTTTTTACATAATAATTTGTGGGTATTTATAGTCTCCCCACAAAAAAAGTTAGTGCCCGTGATTTAATCTCCATCCTTTAAATCTCCACAGAAGACGAAGTCAATTTGAGCATTACAAACTTTATGAAACTAAAATAATAAATAAATTTTTCTAACCACTCATGAAATGATGCTTGCAACTTCATCCGCTACTTCAACGGCGCAAATATTTACTTTTGAATCTCCAAAAGATCTTGACTCAAACGAATCAGCTTGTAACACATGAAATAACGGTTGAACCTAGCCTATCCAATTTTGTAGATGAAGTATGAATGCTTGTTGAATCTTCTTGGCCTTGGGTTGTGTAATAGGTTCAGTTGGAACACCGTGATTCTTATCATCATCCCCCTCTTCAAANGGATTCGTCCTCGATTCAGAAAAATCATCACCTACATCAAAAGAACTCAACTCAGTAACATTGAAAGTAGAATGTACACCGTGATTATTATCATCATCCCCCTCTTCAGGATTCGTCCTCAAATCAGAAAAATCATCCCGTACATCAAAGGGACTCAACTTAGCAACATTGAAAGTATAACGTATTGACAATTCTATAGGAAGATCGATTTTATTGTTCCATGCAAAAAAATGAGTCATTTTACTAAATGTCTTACCGAGCATTTATAGTCAAATAAAGAATTAGGAATCCAAGCTATCTTTAGATTTACAGACAGCACTACCAATTGAATTGAGCTATCTATGCTTAACATTAAAATGAAAATTCATCAGTAAAATTATTTAAGCTAATTCATTGAAATTTTAAAAAGAAATCATCTCTAAATTTAGATAAGATAGTAAGTTATACTACTTGAATCAGGTGTGGTGAATGTCGAATAAACACGTGACCTTCGAATCTTCAATATTACTCTCTCCCCTGTAACATTGAAAATGAAAATTCGGAATTTTTAAAAAGAAACTATCACCAATTTTAGATTGAATATTCAGGTTAAGCAAGTTAGTCAACTTGAATTAGGTTCCGTGAACGTGGATCAAACACGTGACTTTTAGATCTTCACTGATGCTAGGAATCCAAGCTATCTTTAGATCTATAGACAGCACTCCCAATTGAATTGAGCTTTCCCATCAGCTAAACGAGATGTCCTGCACCACGATTTACCAGTAGGATTACATGATTATGACGACAACACTCATGTTTTCATGGGGAGAAAATTGAAGGTTATTTTAGGGGAAGGTTTTCATGATCACTATATGATACATGACATGATGACCTCTTAGTTCTAAGATCCTAAAAACATAACAAGAAGTAATATCCTAGCTTAAGGTCGCGATTAAGAACCTACTAGTAGGCTACTTACTAAGTTTTACTCACTCCATGTTTATCATTTTTTTTTTCAAGTAACTAATAGTTGGTCGTGGATGAGAGCAGACTTTGGAGTGCGGGCCATGGACTAACCTCTATTTTTAAAATAGTATTTTTTGTTCTTCTTTTGAGTCTGTTTCTTATTTTGTGTTTGTAACGAGTATGTATATGTAACACCCCAAACATGAAGAAAATTAGCTCCCATAAGAATAAGTCACTCATGAAAGACCCAAAGGACAGAAAGAAAAAAATTAAAATTTTAAGCAAGAACAAGGGACTTAGTCAATTGAGTACCCTAACAAGTGATTTCAAGGAGTTAAAAGGGCTTTTAAAAATGATTGGAAAGGAAAAGTAAATGAAAAGGGCAAAAAAGTGATTATATCAATTATCAAAAATATTTCCCGATTTGTAATTCCTTAAGGAATCTCAAGATTCAAAATAAGGGGGAAATAATCAAAAAAACAATGAGGAATTGGTAGAAAAATATTAATAAAATATTCAAAAAGTGGCAAATTACCAAAATATCCCTGAAAGAATGGATAATTAGAGAAATACCACTCTAATTAGAATCAGAGCATCTACCGTGACCATCCGAGAAAAATCCTTGAACTTAAATCTTAACCATTAGATCTCCTCCAAAATTTGATATGATCTAGAACGAACATGCACGGATCATCACATCCAACGATTAGTATTCAAAGCTAAGGTCGGTAAGGCTGTGATCGAAGTTAATATCTCCGAAAAATTATCAAGAAAGGTCGATCTCTAAATAACGATGATTCTAGAGCTCTCTATGTCGGTTTAAGCTCCTCCTATAAAGTTTGAAGTAGGAGCAACAATATGTAATAAGCGTTTAGATTATAGGCCTCCTACTCTCAGATTTCTTCCAAATTCGAGAGCAATCCTCCACCATTTCTCTTCCAACTTCTAAATAATAAGATTCTGGAGCTCTCAATGTCGGTTTAAGCATCTCCTATAAAGACTGAAGTAGGAGCAACAATACGGAATAAGAATCAAGAAAGGTCGATCCCCCAATCGAAGGCAATGAGCATTTAGATTATAGGTCTCCTACTCTTAGATTTCTTCCAAATTCGAGAGCAATCCTCCACCATTTCTCTTCAAATTTATTCCTACAGTTTCTCAACAAGATTACCCACAAGTTTCATGGACAAATAGAGTGTTGAAAGTGCCCAGAAACCATTCCCCAAATTCAATCCGCCATTGAAGAACTTCAAGAAAAACTTGAAAATCCAACCCGAGAATACATGATGACTCGTCGAGCAAAAATGGTTCCAATCAACTTCTGCATCGCCAAGGAATGCTTCAATAGAAGACCACGAAGAAAAATAACCACAAGAGCATGTTGAGTTAAAGGAAATATGTTTCGAAATTAAATTAGGGATAAGAGTCGAATTCCTATCTACGATCTCTTTTTCTTCAAATTAAGGATTCCTGTAGCTTCAGAGGAAGAAGTTGAGTATGAAGGTGTTAATATAACACATGTGGAAGCAATTTGAATTTTAAGAAACTTTTAGAACGTCAATTATAGTAAATAACTAGCATGTTCATAAGTATTAAAACTTAATGAGTTTGAATACTAACCTTTTGTACTTCAAATTCATTTTTCGTCACGAACCGGTTTCGAACCACTACTAGTGTCTTCTCCACTATCCTCTGCCCTAAAAACGGGAATGTGGAATCCGGTGAATGAATAAACTTGGGAGGGATTTTGTATATATGAAGAGAGTGTTTGTGAGAGATTTTTCTCAAGGGTTTTCACCAATAAGAAGACCTTTCATGTATTTTGATCGCTCTATTTATAGAGTCATGTTTGCATGTTCATGCAAATTTGAGATCACCAAATTTTGACACTCAAAATTCCACTCAAATGTTTGGGATTATGTGACAAGCATGCATGCTTGAGTTAATCAAATTTTGACACTCAAAATTCAACTCAAATTTGTGGGGTTTATTTGGCAAGCATGCAAGTTTGGTTAAACCAAATTTTGACACCTCAAAATTCCACTAACATGGATTTTTCCATGTTGACTTTCTTCATATTGATTTAATAATCAAGTTGAATTATTAATTTCAAATTAAAGTAATATTAAATGATTAATTAAACTATTTAATTAATATTTTATATTAATTCAAATGACAATCCCAATTAATTCTGGCTCATATTTGATTAAGATATTAAATCTTATTTAAATATCTCAGATTCTCTCATTTTGTTTAATTCGTTAATAAAACAAAAATGCGGTTAAATATATCGTATATATTTAGCGCAGTCTCCCTAATTTGAATTCGAAGACTTCGAACTCACTCGTCACACTGTTCTATGGTTTAGTTCAATATGTGCTAGCAGAGGGACCTAATGAACCTATACATCATGGGCTCCAACGATCCAAGATTAACCGGTTAAACTCATTAATCTTGTTAACCAACATTCGTTAACTACTAGGACATTTCACTATAGCCTAGTAGTTGCACTCCTCTCACTATAGATATATTTTTGTCCATTTGATATAACCATGATTAGTAAGTCGATCCTTCACAGGTTGTTCGTAACTAGAGCTGGGTCAATTTACCGTTTTACCCCTGAAGTTAATTCTTGTTTCTTATGTTTCACTGATCCTCTAATGAACAATTGGTTTGTGGTCCAACCAGAAAATCGGATCCCTCTCACGTCAATGAGAGGGTGGGACCCCTTGTTCAAGACCTGAAGTCAGTATTTAAGGGAACTACCTCTCTTCTATCCCTAATAGTGGGTAGGAGTGAATTCCATCTTGCACCCTACGTCCCCAGCTATTTACCCTCTTACCCCTAAAATGGGAAGCTTATTGAGTCGGCAAACTTGAGCCACTCTCACCCATGCAAATCTAAGGATAATTCCGATTAAACAGGAGTTCATGGTTAGCTTAGAATTCAGATCGAGTTACCTAGGTCATCAAATGAAAAGAAAATCAGTCTCAACAGTAAACGACATTATAAAGTGAGAGTAATTTTCTTCATGGTCTGATCTTATGCAATACTCATTACATAGGACACCCCCATTCACTTGTCTGCACATGTACAATTTAGTGATCAAATTGTTTATATCATATACAAAAGTGGGCCGCATCCATAGTGTCCCCAGAATAAGGTACTCAGTCTTATCCTTATATTATAGATCATTTTCACTATATACTTGAACTTGATCAACTCTTATGTCTCTACATATAGTTCAAGTAATCATACTATAGCCCGAGTGTTCTTACTTTATTGAATTTAGATTAATGATCGCAAAGTTCACCTTATTCAATAACAATCTTTACTGAATAAACAACAATTATAACTTGATTGAAAATAAAATGTGTTTTTGTTTACAAACTTGAGTTTTAGGACATAAAACCCAACAAACTCCCACTTGGACTAAAACTCTAGTGGGGTTTTATAATGTTGAGTAGAGAGAAAGACATAAACACAATAAACTAGGGCATCAAATACTCATGCCTTTTCTTCCACTTGCCCTAGATTACATAACTCGTAGTCCTAGAGACACTAGGTGCCCTACATACACTTTAGCCGTGAGGGGCTCTGAAAATGGATCAGCAATGTTGTGCTCTGAAGCTATTTGTGTGACGATCATATCTCCTCGTTGCACAATCTCCCTTATGAGATGATATTTGCGCTTAATATGTTTTCCTCGCTTATGACTTCTTGGTTCTTTTGAATTTGCAACTGCTCCACTTTTATCACAATAAAGAGTGACGGAAAGATGCATATTTGGAATGACTTCCAAATCAGTTAAGAACTTCCTAAACCATATAGATTCTTTCGTTGCTTCACAAGAAATGGAATGTGTTCATATAACACATGCGTTAGCAATTTGGATCTTAGGCACTTTTAGAACATCAATTATAGTAAATAACTGACATGTTCATAAGTATTAAAATTTAATAAGTTTGAATACTAACCTTTTGTACTTCAAATTTCTTTTTCCTCACGAACCGGTTTTGAACCACCACTAGTGTCTTCTCCACTATCCTCCGGCCTTAGAACGGGATTGTGAAATCCGGTGAGTGACTTAAACTTGGGAGAGAGTTTGTATATATGAAGAGAGTGTTTGTGAGAGGTTTTTCTCAAGGTTTTACACCAACTATAACCACCTTCCATGTACCATGATCACTCTATTTATAGAGTCATGTTTGCATGTTCATGCAAATTTGAGATCACCAAATTTTGACACTCAAAATTCCACTCAAATTTGTGGGATTTATTTGGCAAACATTCAAGTTTGGTTAAACCAAATTTTGACACCTGAAAATTCCATTAGCATGGATTTTTACATTAAATGAAGTCAACATTTTGACTTTCTTCATTTTTATTCAACAATCAATTTGAATTATTAATTTCAAATTAAAGTAATATTAAATGATTAATTACACTATTTAATTAATATTTAATATTAATTCAAATGTCAATCCCAATTTAATTCCGACATATATTTGATTAAGATATTTAAATCTTATTTAAATATCACATATTCTCTCTCTTATTGTTTAATTCCTAAATAAAACAAAAATGCGGTTAACCCATGACATTATTTATAAATCTAGGTTCATCAATAATCCATGTACCTAAGTACCTAGAATTATGTGAATAACATGCTAAATAATTTGCTAGGATCCATACCCATAAGTAACCATTATCTGCCATTACTATGTGTACTAAAAGGCCCCTATTCCTCTTTAGGTAGGATGTCCTGCAATATGTATCATGAGCTGGATGTTATGATAGGCCTACCTTTCTTATCAGCTAAACGAGATGTCCTGCACCACGATTTACCAGTAGGATTACATGATTATGACGACACCACTCATGTGTTCATGGGGAGAAAATTGAAGGTTATTTTAGGGGAAAGTTTTCAGAATCAGTATATGATACATGACACGATGACCTCTTAGTTCTAAGATCCTGAAAACATAACAAGAAGTAATATCCTAGCTTAAGGTCGCGGTTAAGAACCTACTAGTAGACTACTTACTAAGTATTACTCACTGCATGTTTATCATTTTTTTTTCAAGTAACTAAGAGTTGGTCGTGGATGAGAGCAGACTTTGGAGTGTGGGCCATGGACTAACCTCTGTTTTTAAAATAGTATTTTTTTGTTCTTCTTTTGAGTCTCCTTATTTTGTGTTTGTAACGAGTTTGTATATGTAACACCCCAAACATGAAGAAAATTAGATCCCGTAAGAATAAGCCACTCATGAAAGACCCAAAGGACAGAAAGAAAAAAATTAAAGTTTTAAGGAAGAACAAGGGACTTAGTCAATTGAGTACCCTAACAAGTGATTCAAGGATTGGAAAGGAAAAAGTAAATGAAAAGGGCAAAAAAGTCATTTCATCAATTATCAAAAAATTTTCCCTATTTGTAATTCCTTATCTAGAAGGAATGTCAAGATTCAAAAATGAGGGGGAAATGAAGAAAAAGCAATGAGGAATTTGTAGAAAAATTATGGATTTTTCGAGAAAAATAATAATAAAATATTCGAAAAGTGGAAAATTACAAAAATACCCCTGAAAGAATGGATAATTAGAGAAATGCCACTCTAATTAGAATCAGAGCATCTACCGTGACCATCCGAGCAAAATCCTTCAAACTCAAATCTCAACCGTTGGATCTCCTCCAAAATTTGATATGATCTCAATGAACACGCACGGATCATCACATCCAACGACTAGTATTCAAAGACAAGGTCAGTAAGGCTATGATCGGAGTTGATATCTCCGAAAAACTATCCAGAAAGTTCGATCTCTAAATAACGAAGATTCTAGAGCTCTCAATGTCGGTTTAAGCTCCTCCGATAAAGTCTGAAGTAGGAGAAACAATACAGAATAAGAATCGAGAAAGGTTGATCCCCCAATCGAATGCAATAAGTGTTTAGATTATGGGTCTCCTACTCTCAGATTTCTTCCAAATTCAAGAGCAATCCTCCACAATTTTTCTTTAAACATCTAAATAACGAAGATTCTGGAGCTCTCAATTTTGGTTTAAGCATCTCCTATAAAGACTGAAGTAGGAGCAACAATACAAAATAAGAATCGAGAAAGGTCGATCCCCCAATCGAAGGCAATGAGCGTTTAGATTATGGGTCTCCTACTCTCAGATTTCTTCCAAATTTGTGTGTAATCCTCCCCCATTTCTCTTCAAACTTATTCCTACAGTTTCTCAACAAGATTACCCACAAGTTTCATGGAGGAATAGAGTGCTAAAAGTGCCCAGAAACCATTCCCTCAATTCAAACCGCAATTGAAGAACTTCAAGAAAAACTTTAAAATCCAATTCGAGGATAAATGATGACTCGTCGAGCAAGAATGATTCCAATCAGTTTCTGCACCTCCAAGGAATGCTTCCATAGAAGACCACGAAGAAAAATAACCTCGAGAGCCTGCCGAATTGAAGGAAATAAGTTTCGAAATTAAATTGGGGATAAGAGTCGAATTCCTATCTACGATCTCTTTTCCTTCAAATTAAGGATTCCTCTAGCTTCAGAGGAAGAAGTTGAGTAAACTTGATGAAGGAATCGAGAGCTGAAACGTTGTAGAACAAGCTACCCAAGAGATCGAAAATCTGGTGTTTTGAGTGAGTTGCATACTGAGTACGATTTCTAGAAATTAAGGTCCTAGACTCAAAGACATTCCTCTAAACCAATTCCTTTAGCCTGAAGAAAGAATATGAAAGAGGTTCAATAAAGAAATAGGGCCTTGAAACCCCAAGAATCGGCTACCCAGTAGAAAAATCCTTTGTTTTTTCTACAGCGATAAATCACATTTTGGATGAACTTTGGAAGCGAATATCTTAGGCTACAATCTACAAGAAGGTATCAAATCAATCCCTAACCCTTCCTTGTAACACTCATCTTTAAGTTTCATGAAGAAATCAAGAAGAGAAATGCTGTAAATGTGGCTGTACAGGCCGAGTTTCAGATGGCGGCGATGCAAAAAATGCGTATCTTCTTCCTGTTCAGAGGAAGAAAACGATGATATGGCCAGTTCAACTAAACTATCCAAGTCAACTCAAAATTTGACCTTTTCTCGGGTTTTCTCAATTTTAACCTCATTCCAGACCGATTCTCATAAAAACATTATGGTTTCATAAACTAGAAACAATAAGGAGTACGTGGAAGGAAATTTGAAGTAATTTAGATACTGGAAGCTCAAGAATAGAGGTCCGAAACGTCAGCGAAGAGGCAAGTAGCCACCTTGAACTCTTTGTTAAGAAATACTTGTAGAAATTGCTTGGATTTCATATGAACCCTAAACCTAGTATGAATTAAGGATATATGAAATAAACACCCAAAGAACCCTAAGTTAAAACCCTAAACCGATCAAATAGCAAGAGATTTAAATAACGTTAAAATAACCCACTATATGAGCTCCACTGCCCATCAAATTTTAATACTGAGCATATTATAGTATATTGAGGTTAGATATGAAATTTGGTGGTCATTGGATAAGGATAAGTAGGTAAACCAATAAACTGTGTAAAATGACCATAATGCACTTAAGAAAATTTACCTTCAGCTCATGACCTAGATGACCTTCAAATTCTATGAAATTTATCAGTAGATCTTATTTTATAAAATGTTATATGAATCCTTATCCCAAGAGGTTATATAAGGTAATGAAGTTTGGGAGTTATTGGAAAACTTTAGTTAGCGAAACCAAGATATGGGAGAAAATGTTATTCATATGACTTTTGCCATGAAGCACGATGTTTATAAATTTTGTAGTCATTGTTGCCAATGTTTGCTGCAAACAAAAAAAAGATAGGGATGTTAAATTTTTAAGTCACTTTTGGAAAGTATGGTAGATANCAACTGCATGTCATCTGAGGTGGTTATTGGTTAGAGCTATTATTTATAAGAATATTAAGTCATAAATTGGGTAACAAATTATTGTTTTCAACTGCATGTCATCTTTAGATTAATGAGCTTGTTAATAGAACATTCGAAGCATTGCTTAGGGCTATTATTTGTAAGAATATTAAGTCTTGGGACGAATGTATGCCACTCATTGTTCTCTTTTTAAGTTGTTTATGGATTTAATCCACTTACGTGTCTTGATTTGCTTTCTATCATCTAATATTTTTGTGAGTAAAGCAGGCACAAGTAAGGGAAATGAGATCAAAACATTGCACAAAGAGGGGAATGAGTCAATTGAGAAACAAAATTTCAATGTTGCTTCAAGAATTAACAAAGGACGGAATGAAATCATTTTTCAACCTGGTAACTGGGTTTAGATACATTTTCGCAAGGAGTGATTCTCATCTCAAAGGAAGACAAAGTTACATCCAAGAGGGGATGACCCTTATCAAGTTTTTTAAAGAATTAATAACAATGCATATAAAATGATCTTCCATGAGAATTTCAGCACATCCTACTTTCAATGTTGCTGACTCGAGTCCTATTGATGTAGGTGATGATTTTCTGATTCGAGGACGAATTCTTTTGAAGAGGAGGAAGATGATAAGGACCATGGTGTTCCAAATGTTCCAACTAGATCTATTACACGATCCAATGCTAAGAAGATTCAACAAGCATTCGTTCTTCATCTACAAAATTGGATAGGCTCGGTTCAACTATTATTTCATGTGTTACAAGCTTATTAGATTGAGGAAAGACCATTTGAAGCTTGAGAAGTGAATATTTACACGGTTGAAGGAGCAAATGAAGTTGCAAGCATCATTACATGAGTTGTTAGAAAACTTTATTTATTTTTAATTTCATAAAGTTTGTAATGGTAGAATTATCAAATTGACTTCATCTTTTGTGGAGATTCAAGGGGATCGAGATTAAATCCCGGCCACTAACTTCTTTTGTGGGAAGACTATAAATACCCACAAATTATTATGTAAAAATCAGATTTGTGATGAATGAAATTGATCTCTCAAGTTCAGAAGTTTCCCTTCAAAATCTGAGCATGGTCTATGCCATTTATAAGTTTCATGTCATTCTTGTGGTAGAATTGCATGTGAACCATATAGTAAGCTTTGATATTGCGTGGTTGAGTGAAATTCTCAACTTTCTACTTATTTTTGGGATTTCTTTTCTCTATATTCATTGTAATATATCTTGATACAAACAAGTTTATTTTTCTAGGGAATGTATTAAGTACATGAATTTATTAATTACGGTGAACTTTTGTATAAAACGAAGTAAATACAAATGGAGTAACATGAGATAGAAGTAAACATAGTAATAAAAAGAAACTACATAAACTTAAAAAAAGTTAATCCCATTTTACAATATAAATATTGTTCAATGTTAGCCAAGAAGTAGTTTTGAAAACTAAAATAAAGAAAAAAAATAAAAATATTTTTCAAAAACTTAGTTTGGAGGGAAATTTTGCATTAAAATTCAAATGTTTTTTTTCAATAAAAGGATAAAATACATAATTTTGAAAAAAAAAACGAAACAATTATCAAAGAAAAAAAAAAACTAAATTTATGAGTAAAGTTTGGATGGAGTTTTATTAAATAGGTAATCTTTAATTATATCTAAAAATATATAAGGTTTTTTTTTTATATACATTTACTAGAACAAAACAAAGATTCAAGAAGATGTCATTCATGTCTTGTTTTAATTTTTATTCTTTCTTATTTCTCAAAGATTAAAAAAAAAAAAGAAAGTTATCCTCTCTCGCATATGGTTCGTTATTTGATTATTTTCTCTTGAGTGAATTTTAAGTGAAACACATTCTCTACCCAAGTAATTGCAAGATGCAAGCTTCACACTAAGAGGAATCAAAGTCTCAAGTATCAACGTCCTCAAGTGTCAATTTTTATTCTCCATCTCAACATAAATTAAACATATTTTCGTGAAAATATCTATTTATAAAAGCAAAATATCTCAGAGTCACAAAAATAAAAATGAGATATAGATACGAGACATAAATATGATACCAAATAGATATGGTAACATGTCATTTGTAAAAAACTAGGACACCGATGTGATAACGATACATTAATTAAAAAGAATTATTTCAAAAAATTTATCAATTTTATATTAGAAATAAATTCATATAAATAAGTTTATATGTTTGTATACTTAAAAAAAAGCTTAAGGTACGTTTCACTCTCAAAATATATTCAAACTCAAGGGTATGATACGAAATGCTGGATTATAAATTTGTAATGCATCCATTATATTAACAAGTGTTCAGTACATGCCCAACACGTGTCAGATTAGTGAAACTAAGTTATTCTCATGCTTTCTTTACACCTATTTAAAGTAGTTTGAAAACTAGCACGTCAAATATTATAATTGACTAACTACAACTTTAATTTTGTCCTTTAAGGATGGTTTTGACCAAAGAGAAATAAAATCCTCAATTTAGTACATGGTTGCAAAGATGGACACTCATTCTCATATGGAAAGAGATTTAACCCTAAGTTATATCTCATATCCTCTCTTTACCAATTATTTAGTTTTATTTAGTATGTTTCAGAAAGATACGTCCATCAATAGCAAAAAAATAAAAAAAAATAAATAGAATAGATTAAATTAGCCAAAAGTAATGGCTAACATAATTAAAAAAAAAAACATAAAGGAAGAATTGATTAAATTGGCTAATTGCTAAAATAATTAAAAAAAAATTTAACAAAAACACAGAAGGAAGATTAGGAACACAAGTAAAAAAAAAAAAAACAAACAGCCAAAAATCAAGATTTGAAAAGTGTTAAACAGTTTTGATATATAGACATTTCAAGACTTTACTAGTGCAATATTCCCATGAAATCTAACACTAGAGCATCATAAAATTTAGAGAAATGATTGAAATGGTGAATGGGTCCTTGACGATAGTCGACCGCTATACTCTGGTTTAGGATGTAAGTGATGATTATCGGCAATATGAGTTGTGTCAATACCACACCGTTATCAAGAGAAAGTAAAGTAGAGTATAATAGATCAAGCGATCCATTTGTTGAGAGTACTGTAAGAGGCACACAAGTAAGAATGTTGGATATAACTACTCTTTCACATCAGAGGGATGAGTCTCATAGATCCAACTACAATATCAAAGAAACTTCGGGTGGTAGTGATTGCTTGCATTGATGTCTCCGTGGTATCCCAGAAACATGTAACATGATTTTTCTTGCTCAAATATAGCTTCTTAAAACTTCACTTTTGAGTAATCCAGGAAGGCTACTTAATTTGCAGCCTCTAGTGAAGATGATCACTCTGAGGTGGGTTTGTTAGTGAAGATGCAATTATATAATCACGGTTTTATATCAATGGTTCCATTTATATCTATAAATGAAATTTGTGGTGTATTTTTTAGAAATTCAACAATAATCATATGTTATTCGGTTACAATTCTAAAGAAATTCAACTTTCGACCTTTTGTGAATGCTCAAAGCTACTTGCAAAGTATTGTCGATTATGATCCATAATACTCACCGGCTCGAAATTGAGGTTTGTTCATGTTTGAAATTGTGACAAACCAGAAGACAAGATGCTTATTAATATTGTTTGTGATTGTTGTTGTGAATTCTTCATCTTTGAATACATATTTTGGTTGGTTCATGAATTTTTCCATCTTTTAAAAATATTATTTTTTTAGTTCGAGCCTAATTTCATAATAGGCGATTGAATCACAATATTGCAATATTTTAAGTTACTTTTAAGATTAAAGGTCGATGAATAAACTAATTACTACAAGTTCTTTTTATGCATCTTATTTTGATCTAGCACATAAAGTAATTACTGAGTTTGACAAAATTGAAATAAAATCAAATAAAATCACTCAAACAAATCAATAAAATTGAAAAACAATTAGCCTTATGACACTTCCTTCAACTCCAAGGGGCGGTAAACCAAGGATTCCTTCGCCCAAGACCCATGATCCAACTCCCAACATGGAATTGATAAGCTATAGAATCATTCCAAGAACCTCAATGGATGGGTTACAAACTCACATTACCAATCTCGACAACTGGACGTGTCACCGGCGTTAGAAGAACGACTGCATCAGAGCAAGTCCATGGGGATAGAAGATCCCGTTGAAGGATGATAGACCAACCGTAATCTTCAGCCCAACGAGCCAAGCTTTTGTAGAAGCAAGAACCCTTGTATTAAAGAAATTAACATCTTCTTATACAAAATTTGGATAAACCAAGAGATAAAGCTAGAATTAGATTATGAGATCCAAGAGTGAGAAGCAAGATTTGGAACCTTTTTCAAAATTGAGTCACTCCACAATCGAACTTGATCAAGGCTTGACTGAATAACTCAGATGCAATCTACCACAAGAATTGCATCAAACATAAAAACGACAAAGATATGTTCAGATTTCTATAAGGGGGAACGTCTCAACTTAAGAGATCAATTTTATTGATCACAAATATGCTTTTACATAATAATTTGTGGGTATTTATAGTCTCCCCACAAAAAAAAAAAAAAAGTGCCGGTGATTTAATCTCGATCCCTTTAAATCTCCACAGAAGACCAAGTCAATTTGAGCATTACAAACTTTATGAAATAAAAATAATAAATAAAGTTTTCTAACCACTCATGAAATGATGCTTGCAACTTCATCCGCTACTTAAACCGTGCAAATATTTACTTATGAAATGACGGTTAAACCTAGCCTATCCAATTTTGTAGATGAAGTATGAATGCTTGTTGAATCTTCTTGGCCTTGGGTTATGTAATAGGTCCAGTTGGAACACCGTGATTCTTATCATCATCCCCCTCTTCAAAAGGATTCGTCCTCGAATCAGAAAAATCATCACCTACATCAAAAGAACTCAACTCAGTAACATTGAAAGTAGAATAAAGTTATTTCCGCTAATTCATTATATTTTAAAAAGAAATAATCACTAATTTTAGATTGAATAAAGTTATGCAACTTAATAGACTTATGCAACATAAACCAAGTGCGGTGAACATGGATTAAACATGTAACCTTGAGATATTAATTCCCAACTGAGCTATCCCCGCGAACATTAAAAATCAAAATTCATAAGTAAAGCTATTTCCACTAATTCATTATATTTTAAGAAGAATTTATAATCAACTAAACTATAAGATGTAATGAATGTCGATCAAACACAAGACCTTCCAATATTCAATCTGATGCTCTCCCAACTAAGACATTCCAAATAACATAAAAAATTGAATAATCACATTTTTTAGATTGAATAGTCAAGTTGTGCAACTTAGTCAACTTATGCCAGTTGGATAAAAAACGTGCCAGATCTTCCTCTAATTCATTGAGATTGAGATTTTAAAAAGAAATAATCGCTAATGCAATGAACGTGGATCAAACACGTTACCTTTAAATCTTCAATATGACGCTCTCCTCACTAATATTAAAATTGAAAATTGAAAAAGTAAAGGTAAACTTATGCCTGGATAAAAAACGTGACAGATCTTCCTCTAATTCATTGAGATTGAGATTTTAAAAAGAAATAATCGCTAATGACACTAATTTTAGAGTCAAATTATGCAACTTAAACAAAGTGCGGTGAACATGGATCGAACACGTGACCTTCAGATCTTCAATCTAACGCTCTCCCAACTGAGCTATCCCCGCAATCATTAGAAATAAAAATTCATCAGTATAGGTATTTTAGCTGATTCATTGAGATTTTAAAAAGAAATAATGACTAATTTTCTATTGAGTAGTCAAGTTATGCGAAATAGGTGTGGTTAACATGGAGATCGAACACGTGACCTTCAAATATTAAATTTGACTCTCTCCAAATGAGCTATCCCTGCTATCATTAAAAATGAAATTTTTTAAGTAAAAGTATTTATGCTAATTAATTGAAATTTTAGAAAGAAATAATCACTAATTTTAAATTGAATAGTCAAATTATGCAAGATTGAACACGAGCCTTTAGATCTTCAATCTAATGCTCTCTCAACTGAGCTATCCACACTAACATTAAAAATGAAAATTCATAAGTAAAGGTATTTTCACTAATTCATTTTAATTTTAAATAGAAATAATCACTAATTTTTAATAAGATATTCAAGTTATCCAACTTGTATAAGGTGCGGTGAACTAGAACACGTTAGGTATTTTCGATAACTCATTGAGATTTCAGAAAGGAATAATGACTAATTTTAGATTGAATAGTCGGGTTATGCAACTAGAATCAGGTGCGGTGAACGTGGATAACAAACACGTGACCTTCAAATCTTCAGTCTGATGCTCTCCCAACAGAGCTATCCCCGCTAATATTAAAAATGAAAATTCATAAGTAAAGGTACTTCTGCTAATTCATTATATTTAAAAAAGAAATAATCACTAATTTTAGATTGAATAAGCAAGTTGTGTTTTTAGTTTGTATAGTCAGGTAATAAACTTGTATTAGGTGCGTTGAACGTGGATAAAACACGTGTGACCTTCAAATCTTCCGTCTAACAATCTCCCAACTGAGCTACTCTTGCTAACATTAAAAATGAATATTCATCAGTAAAGGTATTGGGTACGCTTCTGGAAATTCAACAAAAGGCAATAGTATTAGACCGAGATGCCAGATTTAAATCTCGCTTCTGAAAAATTCAACAAAAGGCATTGGGTACGCAGTTATAGTACGACATTCCACCCATAAACAGATGGTCAAACAGAAATGCTCAAGCAAATATTGGAAGAAATGTTGAGGGCATATGTGATCGATTTAGCAGGAAGCTGGGATAAGTACCTACCCATTATGAAATTCTCTTATAATAATAGTTGCCAAGCAACCATGAAAATGACCACATATGAGGTTCTCTACGGACGAAGATTTTGATCCCCTATCTTTTGGGAAGAAGGGGGGCAAACGAGAACTATTGGACCAGAGCTATGCAAATTACCAACGCCGCAGTCTAGAAGATTAAAGCTAGGATACAAACCGCACAAAGCCGAGAGAAAAGCTATGCAGATCTAAGGCGCAAGGACATGGAATTGTTGGTAGGGGATCATATATTCCTAAAGGTAGCACCCCATGAGAGGGGTGCTCAGGTAGGGTAAAGAGGGGAAGCTAAGACCTAGGTTTATCCATCCCTTTGAGATATTAGAAAGGATTGGATCTAGAATCGGGCAATGCCCAAATTTGTCTGTAGTACGTAATATCTTTCATGTATCCATACTACGGAAGTATACCCTAGATCCTTCGCACGTACTGGCTCATGAAACTCTCTTCTTGAGAGATGACCTAACGTATAAAGAAGACACGATTCAAATAATAGACAAGAAAGTCAAAAGATTGAGAAACAAGGAAATCGCTCTTGTTAAGGTCCTATGGAAGAATCATAGAGTAGAAGAAGCCACTTGGGAAACAGAAGGCAAATAAGAACCTTGTACCCTGGCCTATTTTAGAATAAGCACTTTCGATGACCGAAAGTTTTCAAAGGAGAGGAGAATTTGCAACACTCAAGGTCTCCAATAAGAGACCGTGTATAATCCCTACTAAGTTGTATCTAGAAGCAAAGAACAAGTAGAATTGAAAAAAACATTGAGAAGATGGTACTTTTTCTAATTTTTATAAACTTCCCGAATCATTAAATTTTTTATAGAATAATAATTACAAGGGGCTTAAAAAAGGAAGGCTCCGATCGGAGAAGACATTTCTGGCAGAAGATTCAAAAAAATCAAGAATGAAATTATAGAAATTCTAGATGTTTCAATGGTAGTGGAAAATCCGTCTATAAATTATGAATTAGGGTAGACTATTAGGGGCAAGAAGCAAGCTTAATCGAGTACCCAATCGAGAGATACAAGTTTTTTGTTTTGGGGTATCGTGTTCATGGGTTTACCTCGAATTCGAGAACTAGTCCACTGTTCATTTCCAAACTTGTTCCTGCACCTTCTAAATAAGTTTACCCATAAGTTTGGTGAAGGAAAGAGGTCCTCAAAGTGCTAGTAGGTTTTCCCACGAATCAGTCCATGTTAGGTTACCCTCTAATGTTTTCCAAAGCTAAAACCTCAACTCTTAAAGCCTAACCCAAGACATTATGTATAAACCTAAGTTCATCAATAATCCATGTACCAAGTACATAGAACTATGTGAATAACGTGCTAAATATGTTGCTAGGATCCATACCCATAAGTAACCATTATCTGCTTTTACGATGTGTACTAAAAGACCCTTATTCCTCTTTAGGTAGGATGTCCTGTAATATGTATCATGAGTTGGATGTTATGATAGGCCTACCTTTCCCATCAGCTAAACGAGATGTCCTGCACAACGATTTACCAGTAGGATTACATGATTATGACGACAAAACTCATGTTTTCATGGGGAGAAAATTGAAGGTTATTTTAGGGGAAGATTTTCACGATCAGTATATGATACATGACACGATGTCCTCTTAGTTCTAAGATCCTAAAAACATATACTAGTTGGCTACTTACTAAGTTTTACTCACTCCATGTTTATC
>NW_019272203.1:32414-33910 GCF_002738345.1 Cucurbita maxima
AAGTTAATTCTTGTTTCTTATGTTTCACTGATCCTCTAATGAACAATTGGTTTGTGGTCCAACCAGAAAATCGGATCCCTCTCACGTCAATGAGAGGGTGGGACCCCTTGTTCAAGACCTGAAGTCAGTATTTAAGGAAACTACCTCTCTTCTATCCTTAAAAGTGGGTAGGAGTGAATTCCATCTTGCACCCTACGTCCCCAGCCATTTACCCTCTTACCCGTAAAATGGGAGGCCTATTGAGTCGGCAAACTTGAGCCACTCTCACCCATGCAAATCTAAGGATAATTCCGAATAAACAGGAGTTCATGGTTAGCTCAGGATTCAGATCGAGTTACCTAGGTCATCGGANAATCTTTCCCGATTTGTAATTCCTTATCTAGAAGGAATCTCAAGATTCAAAATAAGGGGGAAATAATAAAAAAAAAACAATGAGGAATTTGTAGAAAAATATTAATAAAATATTTAAACAGTGGAAAATTACCAAAATACCCCTGAAAGAATGGATAATTAGAGAAATATCACTCTAATTAGAATCAGAGCATCTACCGTGACCATCCGAGAAAAATCCTTCGAACTTAAATCTCAACCATTAAATCTCGTCCAAAATTTGATATGATCTAGAATGAACATGCACGGATCATCACATCCAACGATTAGTATTCAAAGCTAAGGTCGGTAAGGCTATAATCGAAGTTGATATCTCCAAAAAATTATAAAGAAAGTTCGATCTCTAAATAACGAAGATTCTAGAGCTCTCTATGTCGGTTTAAGCTCCTCCTATAAAGTCTGAAGTAGGAGCAACAATATGTAATAAGCGTTTAGATTATGGGCCTCTTACTCTCNAGTGTTCTTAGTTTACTGAATTTAGATTAATGATCGTAAAGTTCACTTTATTCAATAACAATCTTTATTGAATAAACAACAATTATAACTTGATTGAAAATAGAATATGTTTTTGTTTACAAACTTGAGTTTTAGGACATAAAACCCAACAAACTCTCACTTGGACTAAAACTCTAGTGAGGTTTTATAATGTTGGTTTTAGGACATAAAACCCAACAAACTCTCACTTGGACTAAAACTCTAGTGAGGTTTTATAATGTTGAGTAGAGAGAAAGACATAAATACAATAAACTAGGGCATCACATACTCATGCCTTTTCTCCCACTTGCCTTAGATTACATAACTCGTAGTCCTAGACTCACTAGGTGCCCTACATACACTTTAGCCGTGAGGGGCTCTGAAAATGGATCAGCAATGTTGTGCTCTGAAGCTATCTATGTGACGATCATATCTCCTCGTTGCACAATCTCCCTTATGAGATGATATTTGCGCTCAATATGTTTTCCTCACTTATGACTTCTTGGTTCTTTTGAATTTGCAACTGCTCCACTGTTATCACAATAAATAGTGACGGGAAGATGCATATTTGGAACGACATTCAAATCAGTTAAGAACTTCCTAAGCCATACAGATTCTTTCGCTGCTTCACA
>NW_019272203.1:35630-38449 GCF_002738345.1 Cucurbita maxima
AAAATTAAAGTTTTAAGCAAGAACAAGGGACTTAGTCAATTGAGTACCCTAACAAGTGATTTCACGGATTGGAAAGGAAAAGTAAATGAAAAGGGCAAAAACGTCATTATATCAATTATAAAAAATCTTTCCCTATCTGTAATTCCTTATTTAGAAGGAATCTAAGATTCAAAAATAAGGGGGAAATGAACAAAAAGAAATGAGGAATTTGTAGAAAAATTATGGATTTTTCGAGAAAAATAATAATAAAATATTCAAAAAGTGAAAAAATTACCAAAATACCCCTGAAAGAATGGATAATTAGAGAAATGTCACTCTAATTAGAATCAGAGCATCTACCGTGACCATCCGAGCAAAATCCTTTAAACTCAAATCTCAACCGTTGGATCTCCTCCAAAATTTGATATGATCTCAATGAACACGCACGGATCATCACATCCAACGACTAGTATTCAAAGCCAAGGTCGGTAAGGCTATGATCGGAGTTGATATCTCCGAAAAATTATCCAGAAAGTTCGATCTCTAGATAACGAAGACTCTAGAGCTCTCAATGTCGGTTTAAGCTCCTCCGATAAAGTCTGAAGTAGGAGCAACAATACGGAATAAGAATTGAGAAAGGTTGATCCCCCAATCGAATGCAATAAGCGTTCAGATTATGGGTCTCCTACTCTCAAATTTCTTCCAAATTCAAGAGCAATCCTCCACCATTTTTCTTTGAACATCTAAATAACGAAGATTCTAGAGCTCTCGATTTTGGTTTAAGCATCTCCTATAAAAACTGAAGTAGGAGCAATAATACAGAATAAGAATCGAGAAAGGTCGATCCCCTAATCGAAGGCAATGAGCGTTTAGATTATGGGTCTCCTACTCTCAGATTTCTTCCAAATTCGAGTGTAATCCTCCCCCATTTCTCTTCAAACTTATTCCTACAGTTTCTCAACAAGATTACCCACAAGTTCTATGAAGGAATAGAGTGCTGAAAGTGCCCAGAAACCATTCCCTCAATTCAATCCGCCATGGAAGAACTTCAAGAAAAACTTAAAAATCCAATTAAAGGATATATGATGACTCGTCTAGCAAGAATGATTCCAATCAGTTTCTGCACCTCCAAGGAATGCTTCCATAGAAGACCACGAAGAAAAATAACCTCGAGAGCCTGCCGAATTGAAGGAAATAAGTTTCGAAATTAAATTGGGGATAAGAGTCGAATTCCTATCTACGATCTCTTTTCCTTCAAATTAAGGATTCCTCTAGCTTCAGAGGAAGAAGTTGAGTAAAATTGATGAAGGAATCGAGAGCTGAAACGTCGTAGAACAAGCTACCCAAGAGATCGAAAATCTGGCATTTTGAGTGAGTTGCATACTGAGTACGATTTCTAGAAATTAAGGTCCTAGACTCAAAGACATTCCTCTAAACCAATTCCTTTAGCTTGAAGAAAGAATATGAAAGAGGTTCAATAAAGAAATAGGGCTTTGAAACCCCTAGAATCGGCTACCCAATAGAAAAGTCCTTTGTTTTTTCTCCAGCGATAAATCACATTTTGGATGAACTTTGGAAGCGAATATCTTAGGCTACGATCTACGAGAAGGTTTCAAATCAATCCCTAACCCTTCCTTGTAACACTCATCTTTAAGTTTCACGAAGAAATCAAGGAGAGAAATGCTGTAAATGTGGCTGTACAGGCCGAGTTTCAGATGGCGGCGATGCAAAAAATGCGCATCTTTTTCCTGTTCAGAGGAAGAAAACGATGATATGGCCAGTTCAATTGAACTATCCAAGTCAACTCAAAATTTGACATTTTCTCGGGTTTTCTCAATTTTAACCCCATTCCAGACTGATTCTCATAAAAACATTATGGTTTCATAAACTTGAAACAATATGGAGTACGTGGAAGGAAATTTGAAGTAATTCAGATACTGGAAGCTCAAGAATAGAGGTCCGAAACGTCAGCGAAGAAGCAAGTAGCCACATTGGACTCTTTGTTAAGAAATACTTGTAGAAATTGCTTTGATTTCATATGAACCCTAAACCTAGTATGAATTAAGGATATATGAAATAAAAACCCAAAGAACTCTGAGTTAAAACCCTAAACCGATCAAATAGCTCGAGATTTAAGTTACGTTAAAATAACCCACTATATGAGCTCTGCTGCCCATGAAATTTTAATACTGAGCATATTATAGTATATTGAGGTTAGATATGAAATTTGGTGGTCATTGGATAAGGATAAGTAGATAAACCAATAAATTGTGTAAAATGACCATAATGCCCCTAAGACAATTTACCTTCAGCTCATGACCTAGATGACCTTCAAATTCTATGAAATTCATCAGTAGATCTTATTTTATAAAATGTTATATGAATCCTTATCCCAAGAGGTTAAATAAGGTAATGAAGTTTGGGAGTTATTGGAAAACTTTAGTTAGCGAAACCAAGATATGGGAGAAAATGTTATCCATATGACTTTTGCCATAAAGCACGATGTTTATAAATTTTGTAGTCATTGTTGCCAATGTTTGCTGCAAAAAAAAAAAAAAAAAAGATAGGGATGTTAAATTTTTAAGTCACTTTTGGCAAGTATGGTAGATAAATTGGGTACAAAATTATTGTTTTCAACTGCATGTCATCTGATGTGGTTATTGGTTAGAGCTATTATTTATAAGAATATTAAGTCATAAATTGGGTAACAAATTATTGTTTTCAACTGCATGTCATCTTTAAATTAATGAGCTGGTTAATAGAACATTAGAAGCATTGCTTAGGGCTATTATTTGTAAGAATATTAAGTCTTGGGACGAATGTATGTCACTCATTGTTCT
>NW_019272203.1:39069-55925 GCF_002738345.1 Cucurbita maxima
AGTTAATCCCATTTTACAATAAAAATATTGTTCAATTGTAGCCAAGAAGTAGTTTTGAAAACTGGCCACTTCATATCCATCTATGTTTGGAAAACTAAAATTAAAAAAAATATATATATATATTTTTCAAAAACTTAGTTTGGAGTGAAATTTTGCTTAAAATTCAAATGTTTTTTTTTAATAAAAAGATAAAATACATAATTTTGAAAAAAAAACGAAATAATTATCAAAGGGGCCTAATTTTGAACATATCTATCCTAAAAGAATGCATGGACTCTAGTGGCAATGTTGCTTCAACTGTGTGATAGATCATGTGAAGTTAACATGACAATAATAATAGGTTCTAAAGCACAAAAATATGTGGATAAATTTCATATATTGAGGTGCGGAAAACATATACACACGGGCAACTAAAAATGATAGATTCACTATAAAGGCATTTGGTTTAGTGGTATGATTTTTTCTTTTTTTACAAATTAGGTGGAATGAACAAACAAAAATAATGAGTTTAAAATTACCCAACAAAATATCAATTTTCAAATGGAATGGTCTATTCCAAAAAAGAAAAGGATAAAAGAAAAATATTAAATACATTTTCAACTAATGCATTTGATTGAGAGATATTAGGGTCAATATAAGAAAAGTATAGCATTAACTAATTTTCATGGACACATGGATCCTTACCATACTAAAATGACTGGTTTATTGTTATCGAACCAATAACAGTTCATACGAGCTAAATCTTCCAATTGATAATTAGGCCAGAGAAAGAACTTGAATTTATTTTTATATCTATCAACATGTTTGCTACTTGAATTTATCTAAAACTTGATCACAAGTTTTTCTTGTTTGCATTGTAAAATTATGTATTTCTATGGATATCATTTCTATTTCAAGAATGGAAACAAATTAGAATTCTGAACTCTCACGACTTCTGGGTGATTGGAAATTTGTACGAAGCAAATCATAATGATTTTTGGTTCTCTTTTCATTCATTTTTTGATTTATTGCAATGGATTTACTCAAACTATTTTTGTAAGGATAGTCTTTTTCTTGATATCTTTGATTAATTTTGTACAACAGACAAACATGTTCAATAATAAATCTTTATTTTTAATAATTCCTTATTAACTTGAAACTCCTTGGGAACTATGAGAATCTCCAAATTCATTTCTCATCTTTAAATACAAGATACACTAATTTTTATGAGATTTATCAGTTTAAGCTAGAGACAATATGCATTGATATTATTCATGTCAAAAAAAAAATTATCGCGAGATAATTAAAATCTTCCTTATAAATTTTTTCAATGAGTTCAAAATTATTACCCTAGGTTTAGTATTTTGATTAGAGATTCCTCTTTCTTATTCTTAATCAAATTTTTGAGTGGGCTTGACTTAGTTGATACATGATTTATGTTGTCTTTCTTTTTTTTTTTTGTTTGTTTGAAAAATTATATCGATCAATTCCGATTCTTTCTTTTTCTATTTATTGTTTTCTCATTGAGATGTTAATATTTCTTAACAATATTAATTGAAATACATCCAAATGATTTGAGAACAAATTCTAAAAACACAATGATAAATTTCAAACCTTGAGGTGCATAAACCACATGGACTAGCAACGAAAAACGATAGATTAGCAAGAAAGACATTTGGTCAAGTAGTATGATTCTCATTCCTGTGTAAGAGGTCCCAAATTCCATAAGTAGAATTTTCATGATTGTCATTTGTATGAAGTGACAGGTCTGCTACTCGAGACACAATACAAAATAGAAAAGGTAGTATAATATATTAAAAAGATAATGCTTCTAAATATTTGAGTTCATAATTATACAAATTTTGATAAGATAAGAAATCACTATAAGGGGAGTAAGATTCGGATTACCTTGTTGATCGAATATCTCAAGGCAAGAACATTGTTTGAGATTCAAATCACTCAACAAGCAAGATCGATCATGTCTAGCTTGAATGATTCTTGTTGATCAAATATCTCAACGCAAAAACACTTGTTTGATATTCGAATCACTCCACAAGCATGATTGATCATGTTGAGCTTGAACGATTCTACATGCAATCTAAACTACATAGAATTGCAAAGAAACTTAGCCATTGGCTAAAGAAAAGCACAAATGCTTCTTTTACTATATTTTCCAAGTCTCCCTACAAATACAACACACATGGGTTTATATAGTTTCAAAATGAAACTATTAAAGGCATTCCAAGAGTTGTAACATTCATACTTAATGGCACAAATGCTTCAAATACTCTTCCTTATGATTACATACTAATGGTTCGTGAGGTCAGAAGTCTTTCTTTAATGTTAAGGATATTTAGTCCTAAATTATAACTTACCATATATATCATATTTAATCTTTTATTATAGGATATTTGTCTTCTATCAAAGATCACCATAGGTATCATGTTTGCCTTTTCTTACCGGCTCTTTTCATTTATTGTTATTCCCCTATCCTTTATTATTTATTTGATTTTTGAGAACTTCATTTAGGTCTGGTGGTTTCAGCAAATACATGAGATTATAATGATGGTGTTAATATAACACATGCGAAAGCAATATGGATCTTAGACACTTTTAGAACATCAATTATAGTAAATAACTAGCATGATCATGAGTATTAAAACTTAATGAGTTTGAATACTAACCTTTTGTAGTTCAAATTCCTTTTTCCTCACGAACCGGTTTCGAACCACCACTAGTGTCTTCTCCACTATCCTCCGGCCTTAGAACGGTATTGTGGAATCCGGTGAGTGACTAAACTTGGGAGGGATATTGTATATATGAAGAGAGTGTTTGTGAGAGGTTTTTCTCAAGGTTTTTCACCAAGAAGAAGACCTTTCATGTATTATGATCACTCTATTTATAGAGTCATGTTTGCATGTTCTTGCAAATTTGAGATCACCAAATTTTGACACTCAAAATTCCGCTCAAATGTTAGGGATTATGTGGCAAGCATGCATGCTTGAGTTAACCAAATTTTGACACTCAAAATTCCACTGAAATTTGTGGGGTTTATTTGGCAAGCATTTTGACACCTCAAAATTCCACTAACATAGATTTTTCCATTAAATGAAGTCAAGATTTTGACTTTCTTCATTTTGATTCAACAATTAATTCGAATTATTAATTTCAAATTAAAGTAATATTAAATTATTAATTAAACTATTCATTTAATATTTAGTATTAATTCAAATGTCAATCCTAATTAATTCCAACACATATTTGATTAAGACATTACATCTTATTTAAATATCTCAGATTCTCTTTTTTTTGTTTAATTCGTAAATAAAACAAAAATGCGGTTAAATATATCGTATATACGTAGCGTATTCTCCCTAATTTGAATTCGAACACTTCGAACTCACTCGTCACACTGTTCTATGGTTTAGTTCGATATGAGCTAGCAGAGGGACTTAATGAACCTATAGATCATGGGCTCCAACGATCCAAGATTAACCGGTTAAACTCATTAACCTTGTTAACCAACATTCGTTAACTACTAAGACTTTTCACTATATCCTAGTAGTTGCACTCCCGTCACTATAGATATACTTCTGTCCATTTGATATAACCATGATTAGTAAGTCGATCCTTCACAGGTTTTTCGTAACAAGAGCTGGGTAAATTTATCGTTTTACCCCTGAAGTTACTTCTTGTTTCTTATGTCTCAGTGATCCTCTAATGAACAATTGGTTTGTGATCCAACCAGTAAACCGGATCCCTCTCAGGTCAATGAGATGGTGGGGCCCCTTGTTCAAGACCTGGAGTCAATACTTAAGGAAACTACCTATCTTCTATCCCTAAAAGTGAGTAAGAGTGAATTCCATCTTGCACCCCACGTCCCCTGCCATTTACCCAGTCTTACCCCTAAAATGGGATACCTATTGAGTCGGCGAACTTGAGCCACTCTCACCCATGCAAATCTAAGGATAATTCCGAATAAACAAGAGTTCATGGTTAGCTCAAGATTAAGATCGAGTTACATAGGTCATTGAATGAAAAAAAAAATCAGTCTCAATAGTAAACGACATTATAAAGTGAGAGTGATTTTCTTCATGGTCCGATCTTGTGCAATACTCATTGCATAGGATGCCCCCACTCACATGTCTCCACATGTAAAATTTAGTGATCAAATTGTTTATATCATATACAAAAGTGGGTCGCATTCATAGTGTCCCCAGAATAAGGTATTCAGCCTTATCCTTATACTATAGATCATATTGACTATATACTTGATCTTGATAAACTCATATGTCTCTACATATAGTTCAAGTAATCATACTATTTCTAGAGTGTTCTTAGTTTATTTGATTTAGATTAATGATCGTAAAGTACACTTTATTCAATAACAATCTTTACTGAATAAACAACAATAATAACTTTATTGAAAATAGAATATGTTTTTGTTTACAAACTATGAGTTTTAGGACATAAAATTCAACAATTATAACTTACCATGTATATCATATTTGATCTTTTATTATAGGATATTTGTCTTCTAATACAACTCACCATAGGTATCATGTTTAGCTTTTATTACAGGCTCTTTTCATTTATTGTTATTCCCCTATCCTTTATAATTTATTTGATTATTTGAGAACTTCATTTAGGTGTGGTAGTTTCAGCAAATACATGAGATTAAAACGTAGGGTAATGTGCTTATCAACAATGTGAAGTTAACATGACAATAATAATAGGTTCTAAAGCACAAAAACATGTGGATAAATTTCAAATATTGAGGCGCATAAATGATATGGACCAACAACTAATATTGATAGATCCACTACAAGAAATTTGGTCTAGTGTATGATTCTCGCTTCGGGTGCGAGAGGTCTCGAGTTTGATTCTCAAAATGCCCCCAACAATTATATCAAATTGAAGCATGAAATATAATAAGATTTGAAATAGGTTTTTTAAACCTTGAACCGAGAAGTAATTCAAATGAATATTTGAGAAGAAAAAAAAAAGCTATATTTAATTATAATTTACAAGTGTCTTTATAACATGTTAATTGAAGAGAGCAAACAACAAGAATAAACAAACAAAGAAAATTTGTGTATGTATGATTCTCTTCTGGAAACTATGAGGATTCCTTTCCTTTCTTGACATCAAGACTTACTTTTTCGGGACTTGGACCATTAACAGTCATCTACTCTTACTCCTACTCCCTTCTCTAAGAATCTACATAGCATAATCATTCAATGAAGGCCGAGGTAGTCTTATAAAAGAAGATGAGGGTACCACTTTCAAATCATTCCATGAGGACTGGAGAAAGTTTTGTAAAAGAAGATGAGGGTACCACTTTCTATTGCAGAATTTCTATGTGAATAGAGAATGAACAATATTCTTGGAAGATAAGATAGAGCCTCGAGCCTAACTTTAAAGGCATTACACAAATTGTTCTATGATATTTTTTCTAGGAACTCTTTGTTATGTTGTACGCTGAAGGTTTCAGGAAAGGGACACAGATTCTCTATTGCACTAATCTCCCAATAGAAGTTTTACCTAGGTCATCTGTCGTCACAATCCTTTTAAGGAAGATGCGCCAAAATAACCGGTGAACAATAACATTTAAAGAAGTTTCAGAGAGCAAGAAGAGGATTGTGATAGAAGTTGCTCTAGGTAAAATTTCTTTAAATGTCTTAGCCAATCATGACCTCATAATGAGGAGTCTCTTGGACAACAATAGCATATGGACAACAAATGTCTTAGCCAATTGTGACGGTCATGATTGCTCAAGGCGTGTGGCCCAAATAACCGGTAAACAATAACATTGCCCAAATAACAACCTTGGACAACAAATCGTTTACAAGAATGGCTGAGACATGCAACATGCAACCACAGGAAACACGCCTTGGCCAATCATGACTGCGACATCTGCCCCCACACAATTTATTGGATGAGGCTGACTTTAGGTCTCTCGATGCGCTTCCAGCTGATCTCATATTGAGGAGTATCTTCGAACCTACTGGGTGATGTTGAAAATCACTTCTCGGTTTGTTGAGTCTTCATGTCTTCTCTATTCGTGTCTTTCCTACTTTCTTCGCTTGAAACTTTTTCTTATTTGTATGACGTCATACCACCTGCTTCTGCTTGAAGTATTCTTGGTCAAAATAATAACGTTTCAAGTTACTAACGTGGACAACAAGGTTAGTCCGCATCCATAAGAGCAATTAGATTCTATATGATGTCTTCATAATCTTATGGATAACTTTAACTAGTCCATAGTATTTTCACACTAGCCTTTGGTCTTGTTGCTTTGAACTCGAAGTTGATCTGATTTTAACTTATATGAACTCTTTATTTTTCTTGAAATTATTGTGATTGACGCTTTCAACTGACCCTTCTCTTCATCCGCATAGATGATATTTCTATGTGAACATGTGTTGCTTCAGCGGTTTGTTTTTGTCTCCCTTCTTTAGTATCGGACCTTGTTTTTTGTTTCTCCTGGTGGGGATAAATCCATTATCTGATTATTTTTTTCGTCGTGGTGTTTATGTAGTGGCAACAAGGTTTCTATTGAGGTTGGCTCACTCAAGCTCCCCTTTTCAATTACAACAATAGCAGCAAGCGTAGATTCATCATGGCTATGATTCTTTCTCAATTGTAGTATCGACATCATTTTCAACCCTCTTGGTTGATGGATGTTTTTCTGAATGATCATCGGGTTAGACTCCGTTACTACTAGTCATTTTCCTAGGGACATGTAAATTACTTGGTGTTTCAGTAGGACGTTCATTCCTGACACGACGTCAAAGTCATCCATTTCAACTATCACTAAACAATTTGCCAAGTCCAAGGCTTCAGCTTTATTAGAGTTCTCATTGTGACTCTTAAGACAGGCAAAGCTTCCAATTTGACGGCGTTCATCTTTCCTGTATCTTGATGCCAAAGGATGTTAAAATATTTTGCATCGGTCTCCATCATGAGTTGTGGGTGGCTCTAGAGTTTACAATGGTGTTTCTTACTACTCTGTGCTTTATCCAGACCTCAACATACATAATATATATATTCATTTAACTATAAGACATATGGTCCATGGAAGAATTGTAACTCTTATACTCATTAATATTATAATGGCTACTACTTAAATTATAACCTTAAGTTGATAATTGATGTTCAATTAGCCAACCTTAAATTTGTAATCCTTGTGGAGTGATTGAAATTACAATGGAAGTAGCTTAAACTCCTAGTACGTTAAATGAAGTTGGTCTCTTCTAATAAAACACGAATTTCTCTTTAATATCATTAATACAATTATGCTTCATATTGAACCTACCAAACATGAAATTAAAACTGCGTTCAATTTAACTCTATTTTATTGTCATCTTGAATGACGTGTAGGATATATTCTTGATTTAACTCGATATTTCATATTAGTTAAGATTTTTTTTTGCAAAATCACAATTAGACAACAACAAAGATGAACTTTGTATGTTTATTATTTTAAAGAAAATTTCTTCTCAATCTTATTCCTAATAACTCTTCAACTAAATTCATATTATGCTAAGAAACAAATTTTTTACTCACAAGAAGTAAAATATGCAACTTTAACTAAAATTTCATCTAAACAAATTTTATTGCCATACAACATAGATGACAATTATAGCCTTCAAACAAAAACTAGAGTAGTTGTGGTGAACGGGATAGAAACTCTAGTGTTCATCCATAATATACAACAACTACCTAAATTATTACCTATAAATTTGAAAACATAAGTTGTAGTTGAAAAATACATAAAACAATCCCCTGAATCCAAGAACTATGTGTCCAATTAGTCAATCCTAAAGATAGTAACTAACATAGATTAATTGAAGCTCCACATGAAGTAATTTAAAGTTCCAGTTACTTAACTAAAGTTTATCTCGTCTTTAATGAAACATGAGTTGCACTTAAGTTCATGAAATATTTACCGACTCCAACTCAGAGTACTATTTTCATATGAGTTTGTCATAAATCAAACTATGGTACATTCAATACAACTTTATTTTCTTGTCATAGGAAGCAAAATAGAAGTGTTAAATCAAACAAACTAATGAACTGAGCCGAATAAATCCAACCCAACCCAAACTGATTAGTTTGATTCATTTGTTGGGTTGTAGTGTATTTGAACACTTGCATATTAGAACAATTCAATATTACATGCCTTACTTACAAGTAAAATACTAGACCTTCAACTTTTTGTTTTATAGTCCAACAACTGCTCAAGAAAATAGATTTCAAACTTGAGAGAAAAAAAATATATTGAGGAGTTAAAAATGTTGCAATTTTTTAGAAAGGGCATTTGGTCTAGTGGTATGATTCTTGCTTAGGGTGCGAGAAATCTTGAGTTCAATTCTCAGAAGATTTTATGAGCCTTAGAGAAAACAACCTTAGGGATTGGCTAAAAATTCCTTATTCAGTGTTAACAAAAATCAACCTTAGGGATTGGCGTGTTAGCATTCCAGCCTTCCTTCTCCTTTCAGGGCCTACCAAAAATTCCTTATTCAGTGTTAACAAAAATAAGTTTCTTCTCTCTACCCTAACTGTATTTAACAGCGGTCTAGATAATAATGATTATTGTTCATGGATTTCATTAACAAAGAAAATAAATGAAATAATGATGATACATTCCATAAAAAAACTTAATATATAGCCCATAATAAGGGCATTTGGTCTAGTTGTATGATTCTTGCTTTGGGTGCAAGAGGTCTTGAGTTCGATTCTCGAAATGCTACTCCAAAAGAAAAAAAGCATAGCCCATAATAAGGGCATTTGGTCTAGTTGTATGATTCTTGCTTTGGGTGCAAGAGGTCTTGAGTTCGATTCTCGAAATGCCACTCCAAAAGAAAAAAAGCACTAAATTAGTTTTCAATGGGCCTAACCCAAAGGGAATTCCTTTCAGGGCCTACCCGAAAGAGAATTCAGTGTTAACAAAAATAAGACAATTAAAACTATTATGATGAGGCTCTTTTTTAATCTTTTTTAATATCATTTTATCTTTTCCACTTTCGATATTTGCTTTACTTGAGTACTCCACAATGTGTCTCAAATGGAACTTTTAATATCATTTTATCTTTTCCACTTTCGATATTTGCTTTACTTGAGTACTCCACAATGTGTCTCAAATGGAACTATCAAACTAAAACTTACACTATTTTCTTCTCTCTACAGTAATTGTCTATTTTCTTCTCTACAGTAATTGTCGCAAACCCTATGTAAATAATTTAACAGCGGTCTAGATCTAAAAGATATAATAATAATGATTATTGTTCATGGATTTCATTAACAAAGAAAATAAATGAAATAATGATGATACATTCCATAAAAAAAACTCTATATATAGCCCATAATAAGGGCATTTGGTCTAGTTGTATGATTCTTGCTTTGGGTGCAAGAGGTCTTGAGTTCAATTCCCGAAATGCCACTCCAAAAGAAAAAAAGCACTAAATTAATTTTCAATGGGCCTAACCCAAAGGAATTTGTGGCAATGCACAACTTATATAAATTTCATGTATTGAGGCACATAGACTAGCAACTAAGAATTATAGAGCCCCCTACAAAGGGCATTCTCGGTATGATTATCGTTTTGAGTGTGGCCACATAGGTTATCTGATCGTTTTGAGTGTGAAAGGTCTCAATTTTGAGTGTGGCCACATAGGTTATCTGATGAAAAAGTTTCAGAGAGCTATAGGTTCGAACCGAACCGTGCACACTGAAAAAAAAATTATCCTTTTCTATCACACCTAGAATTGTCATTCTTTTGTCTACCCCTTACCTTATCAGTCATCAATTTTTTGTATCATATATTGAGATAATTATTATGAATACGCAATCTCGAAGCCCAATTAGCTCACGGACTGTCTCCTCAACTCTGGCGAGTATGAGTGCTTGGTAAGAGAGAATGTCGAATGAGAAAGACATTCGATTACGACAACATTCGCAACTACCAAAGTGCACTAAACCTAGTAGAGATCTTCGTCCTAACGATAATGGTACTTCAACCCCATTTAATTAATCCGCTTTGTACCTTATTGTTGGCCGAATAGAATGCACGCCAAGCCCAAATTCTCTCTCAATCACCCGGAGACGAAAGGAAGATCAGATCTGAAGTTCACGAATCGAAGAGAAAGTGGATTTGAGTTATACACGCTTTCATTTTCAAAAGGTTCGCTTGCCTACGGTACTTTATTAGGGATGTGCAACAATATGGTCATCTCCCAGCCGTGTATAGAGAATTCCTTGATCATTTCCTTAGCGGATAACACAAATGAAATCGATTCCCTGACCGCCTATCTTATGAGTCCATTCTTGTCTTGTTGGTTTTTTGTACTATTCTATACCTCTCTTGATTGATTGAAAGATGTTCGGGAGATGGGAGGGCCTATCGTGAGGGAACTTTCCTTTTCACGGTAGGCAAAGGTAAAGCGGGAGCTGTGTATGTCCACGATGATCAAGGTAGAGCGACTCCTTTAAAAGAGGTTGGTTTTATCGAAACTGTTAAATCCGCTTTCGTTAAAGATAAAATAGGAGCCCTTGGTTTGGCTGATGTCGATTCGTATGGCAATGTGGACTCGACTCAGGATGAGGATTCCGCTTTTCATACTCCTGCTATGAGCTGAAAGAGCTGGTAAGCTATGTCGCTAAACGAAAAGAAAAAGCACATACGGGTTGACCTCATTACAAGGGGCGCGGGCTAGCCAAAGAAGGTCATTCGAACTAGGTTAGAACCCTTGATTCGGTTCAGCTAGGTTCTTCCATGCAAGAATGTATGCGTATCGGTATCCTCTTTTTGTTTATACGTTTGGAGAAACCTGCTAAGCCTGCCTTTCTTACCAAGTGTGATTCAATCTTTCAGCTCAAACTTTCCTCTCGTTCGACAGAAAAGGTAGGAGTACGACTACCTTTTCCTTTTCTTGCTGGAGCCAAGGGATCAATCAGTTTCTACCAAAAAGTTCGCTATCTATTAGTTGCCGTAATCGAATGTATTTCTCATTTCATGTTAGCTCCTTCAAGAGCTTCCATGTCCGTAGTAGACGAAACCTTGGACTTCTATTGAACTTATAGCATTGCCTGTTGAGCTCGCCGTTGAGGGTTGGCCTTATAGGAAATCGAGCAGCCTTTCTTTCCTTGCCTGGTATGCTTTCCCGCTTATCGCGTAGCTAGCAACCTAGCCAAAGAGAGAGGGAGAGGGATCATGTCAATCAATTTGTATATGCATTTTGTCCGTCCTGTACTTGCCTGCTTAGCTTTCTTAGCCAACATCTTCAGTTTCCCCCAAACCAAGAGATAGAGATACATATATGGGCTCTAGAAGGTTGGATATGAAGGCTAACTATTTATAGTAAAAATATGATAGAGATACATATACTAAATAATTATATATAGTAGGCGTTTACATATAGTGAAGCTATATATAATAAACTGAAATCATATGTATACCCATTAGTCAATTAGTCGGTGCTTCCTAAATGTACATTTCTCATTCTCCATATCCTCTATTTGCAACCATGAAGTCATTAATACAAAACCATTTGAATATTTCTTCTAACATTTCATCTATCATGTTTTTTGTGTTCATTTAGATCAAGTGTGTGCGATGTTGTGTAATCCTAATAACTAGTATCAGAGCGAGGAGAGATTCACCACGATCTGTGAAGATGGAAAGTTCAAGAATTGAACAGTTTGATGGATTTGATATCAGTTTCTAGAAGATGCAGATTGAAGATTATCTGTACGAGAAAGATATTCAGGAACCCCTTTTGGGGGTGAAGCCGGATACCATGACCACGGAAAAGTGGAAGCTCAAGAATTGTCATGCCGTAAGGATAATGTGGTTGACGCTGTCCAGAAACATGACGTTCAACATCATCAAAGAGAAGACGACATCGGGCCTATTGAAGGTGTTGTCAAATATGTACGAAAATACGTAAGCTATGAACAAGATGTATTTGATGCAGAGGTTGTTCAATCTACAAATGTCGATTTGTTGCAGATCATATAAATTAGTTCAACATGATTGTAAGTCAATTGAGTTGGGTGAAAATTATGTTAAAAAATAAGATTAAAGCATCAATTTTGATGTCATCTTTACTCGAGTCTTGGTATACAGTTGTTGCTGCAATCAAAAGTTCACGAGGATCTATAAACTGAAATTTAGTGAAATTTGAGATGTCAGCGAAAGCCCAAATGGGAAATTGGAGATTCATCAGGCAATGCTCTCATTGTTGATCGAAGGGGAAGAAGTAAATCAAAGAGCCCAAACAAACATGGGCGATCAAAATTAAGAAACTAGGAAAAATCTCCAAACCAACAAAACGTAAAGTGTTGAAATTGTGAAGAAAAATAACACTTTCGGACAAATTGAAGAAAAGAAAAATCACATATTTGATGATAACGATGATTCCATATATTCAGCAGAAGATACTGAGAATCCTTTAATCCTTAGCGTGAACAGCCCAATTGAATTTTGGATTTTAGATTCAATTGTATCATTTCATTCGTCTCCAAGTAAGAAATTGTTTCAAAATTTCAAATAAGGAAATGTTAGGAAGGTGTATATTGCCAACAACAAAACGTTGGAGATTGAAGGGAAGAGAGATGTCTACATATAAACTATAATAGGAAATGAGTGAGTGGACATTATAGGATGTTAGATATATTCCTGATCTCAAGAAGAATCTAATCTCTATTAGTCAGTTGGATAGCACAGGTTATGCAGCCGAGTTAAGAAAGAGTTTTGGGAAAATTGTGAAGGGTGTCATGGTGGTAGCATGACCTAAAATCTGGAACCCTATACACCAATGTAGAGTGTATAAACATGGTTGCTGTTGCTAAGAGTGCTTCCAATTCAAGTAACAGCAACAACAACCATGTTTATACACCCTACAGTAGTGTCAATAGACTTGAACATATGAGCATCAAAGAAATGAAGATGATGGGTGCAAATAGAGTTTTGGAAGGCCTAAAATCTATTGATATGGGTGTTTGTAAGAGCTGCGTTATGGAAAAATATAAACGAGTTAGCTTCACAAAAATTGCCAGAGAACCAAAGAAAATGCAATTGGAAATGGTCCATACAGACGTTTGGGGACCATCTCTAGTTTCTTCATTTCTAGTACCAAAATTTAATGGATTAGATGTCTCGCACTCTACAACGAAAACTCTCTGTTTTCCTAAGGCTAGTCATATATCTCATGACCACTCTTTTCCTCCTCACCATATCTAGACACTATAACGTTGATCCATTATAGTCTTATATAGTTAACGTTCACTCTTTAACGTCCAAGGACATTTTATAACTACCACGAAAATCAAAACATACAATAAATTCATACAAGTTTTACAACATATCATATACTACAAAATAGGGTTAGACTGCTTACTTGGTCACGGGGAGACGTGTCATCGAGCTGAGTCATAGAGATATACGACTCTTTATCTTAAGAAAAAATCTATAAAATCCGGCTGCTCTGATACCAATGTGTCACAACCCAAATTTCAAGGGTTCAAAACTCAAATAGAAACTAAAATTGAAAGTGAAAACAAATAAAAATAAAAGTAAATTAACATAAAATAATGCTGTAAAATTAAAATAAGATTGAGAAAACAACACCACATTAAATATAAAATAAAATAAAATTATAAGACGTGCTGTTCAAATTTATCCAAACAAAAAAAAAAGTGTTTGGGATAGAATTACAAAAAAAAAAAAAAAGTACAAAAAAACTCAAACACAAAGACAAACTAACACTGCATAACAACCCCATTTGTGAGTGCACAATCTTTGAAGGCTCCCTCATACGAGCCCATCCAAAATAATCACACCTGTGACCGCATCTCCTGACTTTAAAGTGCTAGTCTAAACATGGTTTCGTCACCAAAGCTTTAGAGTTTAATCTATCTTTACAAAAAATATTTTTCTCTTAATTTATAATTAGTCATAAAAAGAAATAATTAGATACAAATTTGGTCTAGAATTCAAAACTTTCAAATCTTACTGTTTCTTAACCATATTCAAATCCAGATTCTTAAACTCCTAGTACCTTAAATAAAGTTGGTCTCCTCTAATAAAATAGGAATTTCTCTTAAGATCATTAAGACAATTATGCTTTATCTTAAACACGCCAAACATGAAACTAAAGTGCGTTCAATTTAACTCCATTTTATTGCCATCTTGAATGATGTTTAGGGTATATTCTTGATTTACTTTAAAGTTCTTGTGACATGACAGTTCATATTAGTTAAACTTTCTGCAAAATCACAAGTTAAAAAACAACAACGATGAACCTAAGTCTATTAGTCATTTTAAAGAAAATTTCTTTCTCCATCTTATCGATAATAATAGTTCAACTAAATCCATATTATGCAAAGAAACAAGTTTACGACTCATAAAAACAACTACCTAAATTATGTCCTAAAAATTTGAAAACATAAGTTGTAGTTGATAATTACACAAAAAATTCCCTAAATTCATGAATTTGTGTCCAATTAATTAATCGTAAAGATTGTAACTAGCATATAGTAATTGAAGCTCCACATGAAGTAATTTAAAGTTCCCCAAATTTTATCTCATCTTTATTGCACGAAAGTTTATGAAATGCTTATAGACTCCAACTTTGAGTACTATTAATTGAATTATGTTTCATATGAGTTTGTCATAAATGAAACTAAGGTGCATTCAATACAACTTTATTTTCCTGTCATATGAGACAAAATAGAAAAATTAAATCAAACAAACTGATGAACTAAACCGAATCAATCCAACCCAAATTGATTAGTTTGTTTCTTTTGTTGGGTTGTTTGATAACCCTTTTATATTATAACAATTCAACTTTTCATGAGAGAAAAATATATTTAAGTAGATGTTAAAAATATTGGGTGTTCAAGAAAAGACATTTAGTTTAGTGGTATGATTCTCATTTGTGGTGCAAGAGGAGGTTTTGAGTTCAATTCTTGAAATGCCCTTATGTCTAATTCTTTTTTTATCGAAGGACTTCATATTCGACATCAACCTAACTTCATATTCAACATTTTATACTTACCATCATGCTCTTAATACAATATCCCATCCCAAGGCTTTATTCTCCAAGACACATTCTACCTCTGAGGACTTCACGTGTTTCCTGCAATACGAAAGAATACAAACTTAATACCTAGGCCTAAGGCTTCATACACACGTTTCAAGTTGTATAACAAGGGCATTTGGTCTAGTGGTATGATTCTTGCTCTTGGAGTGAGAGGTCTCGAGTTTGATTCTCAAAATATGCCCCTTCAAGAGATTGTAGTACGAATTATGGGGATGTGGCTTAGATAGTAGAGCGTTCACTTCTAATGTGGATACGACATTAATGAGCAGGGATAGTTTTTCATGTCACTATTACTGAAAATTACTTCTTTTCAATTTTTCCTTATTCATGACATGTTGAGTAGTGATATTTCTTCATTTTCACTATTATTGATGATGAAAAATTTAGGGTTTTGTGATGCAAGAATTATGGGGATGTAGCTTCGCTTAACATGTTCGCATACGAGAGGTATGGGGATCGATACCTCGCATCTCCAAAAGAAACTATTTATTATTAATATTTTATTTCTATTCAATATTTCCTTATTTATGACATAATATGCATATATACTTTTTCATTTTCACAATTATTGATGAAGGGACGTTTAGGGTTTTTTGATGTAAAAATCGTAGGGATGTAGTTCGAATGGTATAGCGTTCATTTCCCATGTGGAAAGTATGGGGCTCAATACCTTGCATCTTCAATTGAATCGATTATTAAATATATTATTTCTTTTCAATTTTTTTTTATTTAGGACATAATGAGCTGGGATAGTTTTTCATTTTCACTATTACGAGATGCATAGGACATTGTGACGTAAGAATTGTGGGGATATCTAAACTATTTGTTATTAATATTTTGATATTTTTTTATTTTCACTATTATTGATGATGGGACATTAATAGGGTTTTATGATGCAAGAATCACGGGGATGTAGCTCAGATGGTAGAGCGCTCGCTTTGCATGTGAGAGGTACGGGGATCGATACCCTGCATCTCCAAAAATAAGATTATCTATTATTAAATATATTTTTTCTTTTCAAATTAGCTCAAATGGTAGAGCGCTCGCTTAGCATGCGAGAGGTACGGGGATCGATACCCGGCATCCCCAAAAGAAAGAAATGATTTTTTTCAGTATGAGTTAATTTAACATGTTATGTATAAGGTAGGTAGGAGAGAAAAAAAATGTATAAGGTGGGTAGGAGAGAAAAAGAAAAGATACTTACAATTGCAATATCTGACCAATGAATATAATGGTCATTTATAGTTTCTATCACAATAATATAAAATTTTGACCAATGAATATAATGGTCATTTATAGCTTCTATCACAATAATATAAAATTTGGGAACAAAGCCTATATGAGACTGAAAAGACGGTTCAATGGTATTTTAGATTAAAAAAACTTTTATGAGCTTTGTACCTTTGTTAGTGTTACTTTGTACCTTTGTTTATATTACTTTGTACCTTTGTTAGTGTTACTTTGTACCTTTGTTTGTATTACTTTGTACCTTTGTTAGTGCTATGTTATAGACATTTGGTCAAGTTCAACAAGTGGGGTTGAGGTGATTCAAATGGTTAATGTTACTTTATTTGATTCAAATTGTTAATGTGATAATCCAGTTGAACAGTTACCAGTTATTTCCAAGGTCTCTCTTATTGAACGCCAACAAGGCTGAAAT
Organism: Cucurbita maxima; assembly: GCF_002738345.1. Taxonomy (NCBI): domain Eukaryota; kingdom Viridiplantae; phylum Streptophyta; class Magnoliopsida; order Cucurbitales; family Cucurbitaceae; genus Cucurbita; species Cucurbita maxima. The sequence goes on from NW_019272203.1 coordinate 55,816, forward strand.
GATTGAGATGAGCACCCGATTGAGTTTGACAAAATTGAAATAAAATCAAATAAAATCACTCAAACAAATCAATAAAATTGAAAAAAAAATTAGCCTTATGACACTTCCTT
>NW_019272203.1:56858-85368 GCF_002738345.1 Cucurbita maxima
CTATGAAATGATGCTTGCAACTTCATCCGCTACTTCAACTGTGCAAATATTTACTTTTGAATCTCCAAATGGTATTGACTCAAACGAATCAGCTAGTAACACATGAAATGATGATTGAACCTAGCCTATCCAATTTTGTAGATGAAGCATGAATGCTTGTTGAATCTTCTTGGCCTTGGGTTGTGTAAAATGTCTAGTTGGAACACCGTGAATTTTATCATCATCCATCTCTTCAAAAGGATTCGTCCTCAAATCAAAAAAATCATCACCTACATCAAAAGAAATCAACTCAGTAACATTAAAAGTAGAATGTACACCGTGATTCTTATCATCATCCCCCTCTTCAGGATTCGTCATCGAATCAGAAAAATCATCACCTTCAAAGGGACTCAACTTAGCAACATTGAAAGTAGAATGTATTGACAATTCTAAGGGAAGATCAATTTTATTGTTCCATGCAATAAGAATAATAAAATGAGTCATTTTACTAAATGTCTTGCAGAGCATTTATAGTCAAATAAAGAATTAGGAATCCACCACCCTATCTTTAGATCTACAGACACACTATCTATGCTTAACATTAAAATAAATGAACGTGGACCGAACACGTTTCCTCTTCACTATGACGCTCTCCACACTAATATTAAAATTGAAAATTCTTAATGCAAAGGTATTTCCACTAATTTTATTTTGAACGTGGATCAAACACGTGACTTTCAGATCTTTAGTCTGACGCTCTCCCAACTGAGCTATCCCTGCAATTATTAGAGTTGAGTTTTTAAAAAGAAATAATCGCTAATGTAGTGAACATGGATCAAAAACATAAATAATCACTAATTTTATAGTCAAATTATGCAACGTGAACCAAGTGTGGTGAAAGTGGATCAAACACGTGACCTTCAGATATTCAATCTGACGCTCTCTCTGAGCTATCCCCACAATCACTAGAAATGAAAATTCATCAGTAAAGGTATTTTAGCTGATTCATTGAGATTTTAACAAGGAATAATGACTAATTTTTTTATTGAATAGTCAAGTTTTGCTAAACAGATGTGGTGAACATGGAGATCGAACACGTGACCTTCAAATCTTAAATTTGACGCTCTCCAAACTGAGCTATCCCCGCTAACATTAAAAATGAAAGTTTTTCAGTAAAGGTATTTCCGCTAATTAATTGAAATTTTAGAAAGAAATAATCACTAATTTTAAATTGAAGAGTCAAATTATGCAAGATCGAATATGAGACCTTTAGATCTTCAATCTAACGCTCTCTCAACTAAGCTATCCACACTAACATTAAAAATGAAAATTCATCCTAAAGGTATTTTTGCTAATTCATTTTAATTTAAAATAGAAATAATCACTCATTTTTAATAAGATATTCAAGTTATCCAACTTGTATAAGGTGTGGTGAACTAGAACACGTTAGGTATTTCCGATAATTCATTGAGATTTCAGAAAGGAATAATGACTAATTTTAGATTGAATAGTCGGGTTATGCAACTAGAATCAGGTGTGGCGAACGTGTTGATCAAACACGTGACCTTCAAATCTTCAATCTGACGTTCTCCCAATAGAGCTATCCCTGCTAATATTAAAAATGAAAATTCATAAGTAAAGGTACTTCCACTAATTCATTATATTTAAAAAAGAAATAATCAATAATTTTAGATTGAATAAGCAAGTTATGTTTTTAGATTGTATGGTCAGGTAATAAACTTGTATCAGGTGCGTTGAACGTGGATAAAACACGTGTGACCTTTAAATCTTCCGTCTAACAATCTCCCAACTGAGCTACTCTTGCTAACATTAAAAATGAATATTCATTAGTAAAGGTATTCGGTACGCTTCTGGAAATTCAACAGAAGGCAATAGTATTAGACCGAGATGCCAGATTTAAATCTCGCTTCTGGAAAATTCAACAAAAGGCATTGGGTACACAGTTATAGTACGACATTCCACCCATAAACAGATGGTCAAACAGAAATGCTCAAGCAAATATTGGAAAACATGTTGAGGGTATATGTGAATGATTTTGCACGAAAATGAGATAAGTACCTACCCCTTATGAAATTTGCTTATAATAATAGTTGTCAAGCCACCATACAAATGGCCACATACGAGGTTCTCTACGAACGAAGATTTTGATCCCCTATCTTTTAGGAAGAAGGCGGCAAACGACAACTATTGGGCAATAGCTGGTGCAAATTACCAACGCCGCAGTCCAGAAGATTAAAGCTAGGATACAAACCACACAAAGCCGAGAGATAAGCTATGTAGACCTAAGGCGCAAGGACATGGAATTGTAGGTAGGGGATCATATATTCTTAAAAGTTCCACATGAGAGGGGTGCACAGGTAGGGTAAAAAGGTAAGCTAAGCCCTAGGTTTATCCGTCCTTTTGAGATATTAGAAAGGATTGGATATGTGGCCTATAGAATCGGGCAATGCCCAAATTTGTCTGTAGTACGTAATATCTTTCATGTATCCATACTACGGAAGTATACCCTAGATCCTTCGCACGTACTAGCTCATGAAACTCTCTTCTTGAGAGATGACCTAACGTATAAAGAAGACCCAATTCAAATAATAGACAAGAAATTCAAAAGATTGAGAAACAAGGAAATCGCTCTTGTTAAGGTCCTATGGAAGAATCATAGAGTAGAAGAAGCCACTTGGGAAACAGAAGGCAAATAAGAACCTTGTACCCTGATCTATTTTAGAATAAGCACTTTCGATGACCGAAAGTTTTCAAAGGAGAGGAGAATTTGCAACACTCAAGGTCTCCAATAAGAGACCGTGTATAATCCCTACTAAGTTGTATCTAGAAGCAAAGAACAAGTACAATTGAAAAAACATTGAGAAAATGGTAGTTTTTCTAATTTTTATAAACTTCCCGAATCATTCAATTTTTTATAGAACAATAATTACAAGGTGCTTAAAAAAGGAAGGCTCCGATCGGAGAAGATTTTTCTGGGAGAAGTTTTTTCTGGCAGAAGATTAATAAAAATCAATAATGAAATTATAGAAATTCTAGATATTTCAATGGTAGTGAAAAATCCGTCTATAAATTATGAATTAGGGTAGACTATTACGGGCAAGAAGCAAGCTTAATCGAGTACCCTATCGAGAGATACAAGTTTTTTGTTTTGGGGTATCGTGTTCATGGGTTTACCTCGAATTCGAGAACTATAGTCCACTATTCATTTCCAAACTTGTTCCTGCACCTTCTAAATAAGTTTACCCATAAGTTTGGTGAAGAAAAGAGGTCCTCAAAGTGCTAGTAGGTTTTCACACAAATCAGTCCATGTTAGGTTACCCTCTAATGTTTTCCTAAGCTAAAACCTCAACTCCTAAAGCCTATCCCAAGACATTATGTATAAACCTAGGTTCATCAATAATCCATGTACCAAGTACCTAGAACTATGTGAATAACATGCTAAATAAGTTGCTAGGATCCATACCCATAAGTAACCATTATCTGCCATTACGATGTGTAGTAAAAGGCCCCTATTCCTCTTTAGGTAGGATATCCTGCAATATGTATCATGAGTTGGATGTTATGATAGGCCTACCTTTCCCATCAGCTAAACGAGATGTCCTGCACCACGATTTACCAGTAGGCTTACATGATTATGACGACACCACTCATGTGTTCATGGGAGAAAATTGAAGGTTATTTTAGGGGAAGGTTTTCAAGATCAGTATATGATACATGACACGATGACCTCTTACTTATAAGATCCTGAAAACATAACAAGAAGTAATATCCTAGCTTAAGGTCGCGATTAAGACCCTATTAGTAGGCTACTTACTAAGTTTTACTCACTCTATGTTTATCATTTTTTTTTCAAGTAACTAAGAGTTGGTCGTGGATGAGAGCAGACTTTGGAGTGTGGCCATGGACTAACCTCTGTTTTTAAAATAGTATTTTTTGTTCTTCTTTTGAGTATGCTTCTTATTTTGTGTTTGTAACGAGTATGTATATGTAACACCCCAAACATGAAGAAAATTAGCTCCCATAAGAATAAGCCACTCATGAAAGACCCAAAGGATAGAAAGGAAAAAAAATAAAGTTTTAAGCAAGAACAAGGGACTTAGTCAATTGAGTACCCTAACAAATGATTTCAAGGAGTTAAAAGGCCTTTTAAAAAGGATTGGAAATGAAAAAGTAAATGAAAACCGCAAAAAAGTCATTTTATCAATTATAAAAAATCTTTCCCGATTTGTAATTCCTTATCTAGAAGGAATCTCAAGATTCAAAATAAGGGGGAAATGATCAAAAAGCAATGAGGAATTTGTAGAAAAATTATGGATTTTTTTTCGAGAAAAATAATAATAAAATATTCGAAAAGAAGAAAATTACCAAAATACCCCTGAAAGAATGGACAATTAGAGAAATGCCACTCTAATTAGAATCAGAGCATCTACTGTGACCATCCGAGCAAAATCCTTCAAAATCAAATCTGAATTGTTGGATCTCCTCCAAATTTTGATATGATCTAGAACGAACACGCACGGATCATCACATCCAACGACTAGTGTTCAAGGCCAAGGTCGGTAAGGCTATGATCGGAGTTGATATCTCCGAAAAATTATCCAGAGAGTTCGATCTCTAAATAATGAAGATTCTAGAGCTCTCAATGTCGGTTTAAGCTCCTCCTATAAAGTCTGAAGTAGGAGCAACAATACGAAATAAGAATCGAGAAAGGTTGATCCCCTAATCGAAGGCAATAAGCATTTAGATTATGGGTCTCCTACTCGCAGATTTCTTCCAAATTCGAGAGCAATCCTCCACCATTTATCTTTCAACTTCTAAATAACAAAGATTCTGGAGCTCTCAAAGTCGGTTTAAGCATCTCCTATAAAGTCTTAAGTAGGAGCAATAATACGAAATAAGAATCAAGAAAGGTCGATCCCCAATTGAAGGCAATGAGCGTTTAGATTATAGGTCTCCTACTCTTAGATTTCTTCCCAATTCGAGAGCAATCTTCCACCATTTCTCTTCAATTTTATTCCTACAGTTTCTCAACAAGATTACCAACAAGTTCTATGAAGGAATAGAGTGCTGAAAGTGCCCAGAAACCATTCCCCCAATTCAATCCGCCATTGAAGAACTTTAAGAAAAACTTGAAAATCCAATCCGAGGATACATGATGACTCGTCGAGCAAAAATGATTCCAATCAGTTTTTACACCTCCAAAGATTGCTTCCATAGAAGACCACGAAGAAAAATAACCTCGAGAGCGTGCCGAATAGAAGGAAATAGGTTTCAAAATTAAATTAGGGATAAGAGTCGAATTCCTATCTACGATCTCTTTTCCTTCAAATTAAGGATTCCTCTAGTTTCAGAGGAAGAAGTTTAGTAAACTTGATGAAGGAATTGAGAGCTGAAACGTCGTAGAACAAACTACCCACGAGATCGAAATCTGGCGTTTCGAGTGAGTAGCATACCGAGAACGATTTCTAGAAGTTAAGGTCCTACACTCAAAGACGTTCCTCCAAAACCAATTCCTTTAGCTTGAAGATAAGATATGGAAGAGGTTTAATGAAGAAATAGGGCCTTGAAATCCCTAGAATCGGCTACCCAATAAAAAATCCTTTCTTTTATCTCCAGCGATAAATCATATTTTGGATGAACTTTAGAAGCGAATATCTTAGGCTACGATCTACGAGAAGGTATCAAATCAATCCCTAGCCCTTCCTTGTAACACCCATCTTTATGTTTCACGAAGACATCAAGGAGAGAAATGCTGTAAATGTGGCTGTCCAGGCCGAGTTTCAGATAGCGGCGAAGCAAAAAATGTGCATCTTCTTCCTGTTCAGAGGAAGAAAATGATGATATGGCCAGTTAAACTAAACTATCCAAGTCAACTCAAAATTTGACCTTTTTTTTGGGTTTTCTCAATTTTAACCCCATTCCAGACTGATTCTCATAAAAACATTATGGTTTCATAAACTAGACACAATAAGGAGTACGTGGAAGGAAATTTGAAGTAATTCAGATATTGGAAGCTCACGAATAGAGATCCCAAACGTCGGCGACGAGGCAAGTAGCCACCTTGGACTCTTTGTTAAGAAATACTTGTAGAAATCGCTTGGATTTTCATATGAACCCTAAACCAAGTATGAATTAAGGATATATGAAAAAAAAACCCAAAGAACCCTGAGTTAAGACCTTGAACCGATCAAATAGCTCGAGATTTAAGTAACGTTAAAATAACCCACAATAGTATGTTGAGGTTAGATATGAAATTTGGTGGTCATTGGATAAGGATAAGTAGGTAAACCAAGAAACTGTGTAAAATGACCACAATGCCCCTAAGGTAATTTACCTTCAGCTCATGATCTAGATGACCTTCAAATGCTATGAAATTCATCAGTAGATCTTATTTTATGAAATGTTATATGAATCCTTATCCCAAGAGGTTATATAAGGTAATGAAGTTTGAGAGTTATTGGAAAACTTTAGTTTGTAAAACCAAGATATGGGAGAAAATGCTATCCATATGACTTTTTCCATAAAGCACGATGTTTATAAGTTTTGAAGTTAATGTTGCCAATGTTTGCTGCACACAAAAAAAAGATAGGGATGTTAAATTTTTAAGTCACTTTTGGAAAGTATGATAGATAAATTGGGTAACAAATTATTGTTTTCAACTACATGTCATCCTCAGGCTCATGAGCGAGGTGGTTAATAAAATATTAAGAGCATTAGTTAGTGCTATTATTCATAAGAATATTAAGTTATAAATTGGGTAACAAATTATTGTTTTCAACTGCATCTCACCTTCAGATTAATGAGCAAACTTTGATGGTTAATAGAACATTAGAAGCATTGCTTAGGGCTATTATTTGTAAGAATATTAAGTCTTGGGGCGAATGTTTGCCACTCATTGTTCTCTTTTTGAAGTTGTTTACGGATTTAATCCACTTACGTGTCTTGATTTGCTTTCTATTCATTCTAATATTTTTGTGAGTAAAGCAGCGACAAGTAAGGAAAATGGGATCAAAACATTGCATAAAGAGGGGAAGGAGACAATTGAGAAACAAAATTTCAATGTTGCTTCAAGAATTAACAAAGGACGGAATAAAATCATTGTTCAACCCGGTAGCTGGGTTTGAATACATTTTCGCAAGGAGTGAGTCTCATCTCAAAGGAAGACAAAGTTACATCCAAGAGAGGATGACCCTTATCAAGTCCTTGAAAGAATTAATAACAATGCATATAAAATGATCTTCCATGAGAATTTTTAGCACATCCTACTTTCAATGTTGCTGATTTGAGTCTTATTGATGTAGGTGATGATTTTCTGATTCGAGGAAGAATCTTTTTGAAGAGGGGGAAGATGATAAGGATCACGTTGTTCCAAATGTTCCAACTGGACCTATTACACGATCCAAGGCCAAGAAGATTCAACAAGCATTCATTTTTCATCTACAAAATTGGATAGGCTCAGTTCAACTATTATTTTATGTGTTACAAGCTTATTAGATTGAGAAAGAACCATTTGAAGCTTCAGAAGTGAATATTTACACGGTTGAAGGAGCAGATGAAGTTGCAAGCATCATTACATGAGTTGTTAGAAAACTTTTTTTATTTTTAATTTCATAAAGTTTGTAATGGTAGAATTGTCAAATTGACTTCGTCTTTTGTGGAGATTCAAAAAGATCGAGATTAAATCCCGGCCACTAACTTCTTTTGTGGGGAGACTATAAATACCCACAAATTATTATGTAAAAATTTGATTTGTGATGAATGAAATTGATCTCTCAAGTTGAGAAGTTCTCCTTCAAAATCCGACCATCATCTATGCTATTTATAAGTTTCATGCCCTTATTGTGGTAGAATTTCATGTGAGCCATTTAGTCAAGCTTGATATTGTGTGGTTGAGTGAAATTCTCAACCTTCTACTTATTTTTTGGATTTCTTTTCTCCGTATTCATTGTAATTTATCCTGATACAAACAAGTTTATTTTTCTAGGGAATGTATTAAGCACATGAATTTATTAATTACGATGAACTTTTGTATAAAACGAAGTAAATACAAATGGAGTAAAATGAGATAGAAGTAAACATAGCAATAAAAAGAAACTACATAAACTTAAAGGAAGTTAATCCCATTTTACAATATAAATATTGTTCCAAAGAAAGTTTTGAAAACTGGCCACTCCATATCCATCTAGGTTTGGAAAACTAAAATAAAGAAAAAATAATTAAATAAAAATATTTTTCAAAAACTTAGTTTGGAGTGAAATTTTGCTTAAAATTCAAATGTTTTTTTTAATAAAAAGATAAAATACATAATTTTGAAAAAAAATAAAATAATTATCAAAGGGGCCTAATTTTTAACATATCTATCCTAAAAGAATGCATGGACTCTAGTGGCAATGCTGCTTCAACTGTGTGATAGATCATGTGAAGTTAACATGACAATAATAATAGGTTCTAAAGCACAAAAATATGTGGATAAATTTCATATATTGAGGTTGGATAAATTTCATATATTGAGGTGCGGAAAACGTATACACACGGGAAACTAAAAATGATAGATCCACTATAAGAGCATTTGGTCTAGTGGTATGGTTAATATTAGAAAAATATAGCATTAACTAATTTTTATGGACACATATGGATCCTTACCATACTAAAATGACTGTTCTTATTTGTTATCAAACCGATAACAATTCATACGAGCTAAGTCTTCTAATTGATAATTAGGCCAGAGAAAGAATTTGAATTCATTTTTATATCTATCAACATGTTTGCTACTTTTATCTAAAACTTGATCACTAGTTTTTCTTATTTGCATTGTAAAATTATGTATTTCTATGGATATCATTTCTATTTCTAGAATTGAAACACATTAGAATTGTCAACTCTCACAGACTTTTGGGTGATAGGACATTTTCCCGAAGTAAATCATAATGATTTTTGGTTCTCTTTTCATTCATTTTTTGATTTATTGCAATGGATTTACTAAAAATCTTCTGGTAAGGATAGTCTTTTTCTTGATATATTTTTATTAATTTAGTACTTATTTTTATGAATTAATAAAATACATATGGTTTGATATATAATAAATTGTCCATCATTTTGTACAACAGACGAACATGTTCAATAATAAATATTTATTTTTTAATAATTCCTTATTAACCTGAAACTCCATGGAAACTATCAGAATCTCCAAATTCATTTCTCATCTTTAAATACAAGATACAGTAAATTTTATGAGATTTATCCGTTTAAGCTAGAGACAATATACATTAATATTATTCATGCCAATTAAGGAATTATACTATCTCAATTAAAAAATAAAATATCTATTTAGGAAGAAATAAAATATTTGTGTTCTTCTTGTATTGTTTTTTCTTTCTACTATATTTAAGCCAAATCATTCCAGAGGTTTTTTCTTGCCTAGTATTAGAGGAGATTTTTTTTTTCTTTTCAATTACTTTCTTTTTTATTTTTACTAATAATGGAATTTTCTTTTTTATTCAAAAAGAAAGAATTTGATTGGTATGATCCTAGGTTTAGTATTTTTCAATGAGTTCAAAATTATTACCCTAGGTTTAGTATTTTGATTAGAGATTCCTCTTTCTTATTTTTAATCAAATTTTTGAGTGGGCTTGACCTAGTTGATACATGATTTATGTTGTCTTTCATTTTCTTTTTGTTTGTTTGAAAAAACACATCGATCAATTCCGATTCTCTCTTTTTCTATTTATTGTTTTTCGATTGAGATGTATGGATCCATGGGCCTATGTGTCTGCATAGAACTTGAACATGGATTAATGAAAATGTGCAAAAGCTAATTTAGTTCATTGACTCGGTTCAGTTTCAAGACATACATCAAGCAAGAACCAATAATTTTATCTCTATTAAACAGACATTTCAAGTCAATTGAACCTGATTACATATTACAACTTAAATAAACTTAACATGATATGATATGAACTTTATTTATGTCAACATTTCTTAACAATATTAATTGTAATACATCCAAATGATTTGAGAACAAATTCTAAAAACACAATGATAAATTTCAAAACTTAACGTGCATAAAGCACATGGACTAGCAACGAAAAACGATAGATTAGTAAGAAAGACATTTGGTCAAATAGTATGATTCTCAATTCCTGTGTAAGAGGTCAGGAATTCCATAATCAGAATGCCCCACAAGCTCTATCAAATGGTTTTGTGTGTTGTAAAAACAATAGTAAAAAAACTTAACATGATAACTGCAAATAAATGATCGCCAAAGAAAACAAAAGTATTTTTAGTGGTAGAATTATGTTCGACTTTATTGCCCTAGTATACCAAGTAATGGGAAAGTATATATGGGATGCCTTAAAGAAAGTAATCGAGTATGTTTTTATATTTAGAATTTTCATGATTGTCATTGGTATGAAGTAACAGGTCTGCTACTCGAGACACATTACAAAATAGAAAAAGTAGTATAATATATTAAAAAGATAATGTTTCTAAATATTTGAGTTCATAATTATACAAATATTGATAAGTTAAGGAATCACTATAAGGAGAGTAAGATTCGGATTACCTTGTTGATCGAATATCTCAAGGCAAGAACATTGTTTGAGATTCGAATCACTCCACAAGCAAGATCGATCATGTCTAGCTTGAATGATTCTTGTTGATCAAATATCTCAACACAAAAACACTTGTTTGAGATTCGAATCACTCCACAAGCAAGATTGATCATGTCGAGCTTGAATGATTCTACATGCAACCTAAACTACATATAATTGCAAAGAAACTTAGCCATTAGCTAAAGAAAAGCACAAATGCTCCTTTTACTATATTTTCCAAGTCTCCCTATAAATACAACATACATGGCTTTATATAGTCTCAAAATGAAACTATTAAAGACATTCCAAGAGTTGTAACATTCATACTTTATGACTATAATTAGCTATTATGTAATTGTAACCTAAAGTAAATAAAAAGTCTTAAAATACATTAATGAAATACAATAACTCTAAATTACTCTAAAATATAATCCACCAAAATTTATAACATGGAACTTTATTCTTCTTCAATGTGCCATGAATTGTTATCTTTTGATAATTTCAACAATATTTTCTTCATATCTTCATTGAAGAATATTGTATGATTGATGTCTGTTGGTCCATATCAAATATTATCATTATAAGGTCAATGAGGGGAATACACCAATTGTTGGGCAACAAAGTCAACACAAAGAAATTAGAAAAGAAATATGAAAACTTGAGTTGTGAAAGGTGTAAATTGGAAAGAATCTTAGTGCTCGAGGACAATGTAGTGTTATGAAAACTAGCTAGATTGAATCTTCAAAGATTAATGTAAATTTTGTGAAAATTTAGAGGAACCCTTTTAGTATGTTTGCAATAGCTTAGTCATGCAGCAACAACGTAATGCTTCAAATACTCTTTCTTATGATTAAATACTAATGGTTCGTGAGGTCAGAAGTCTTTCTTTAATGTTAAGGATATTTAGTCCTAAAGTATAACTTACCATATATATCATATTTGATCTTTTATTATAGGATATTTGTGTTCTATCACAGCTCTTTTCATTTATTGTTATTCCCCTATCCTTTATAATTTATTTTATTATTTGAGAACTTCATTTATGTCGGGTGGTTTTAGCAAATACATGAGATTATAATGATGGTGTTAATATAACACATGCGGAAGCAATTTGGATCTTAGGCACTTTTAGAACATCAATTATAGTAAATAACTAGCATGTTCATGAGTATTAAAACTTAATGAGTTTGAATACTAACCTTTTGTAGTTCAAATTCCTTTTTCCTCACAAACCGATTTCGAACCACCACTAGTGTCTTCTCCACTATCCTCCGGCCTTAGAACGGGATTGTGGAATCCGATGAGTAACTAAACTTGGGAGGGATTTTGTATATATGAAGAGAGTGTTTGTGAGAGTTTTTTCTCAAGGTTTTTCACCAGAAGAAGACATTTCATGTTTTATGATCACTCTATTTATAGAGTCATGTTTGCATGTTCATGCAAATTTGAGATCACCAAATTTTGACACTAAAAATTCCACTCAAATGTTTGGGATTACGTGGCAAGCATGCATACTTGAGTTAACCAAATTTTGACACTCAAATTTGTAGGGTTTATTTGTCAAACATGCAAGTTTGGTTAAACAAAATTTTGACACCTCAAAATTCCACTAATATGGATTTTTCCATTAAATGAAGTCAACATTTTGACTTTCTTCATTTTGATTCAACAATCAATTTGAATTATAAATTTAAAATTAAAGTAATATTTAATGATTAATTAAATATTTAATTAATATTTAATATTAATTCAAATGCCAATCCCAATTAATTCCGACACATATTTGATTAAGATACTAAATTTTATTTAAGTATCTCAGATTCTTTCTTTTTTTTTTAATTCGTAAATAATACAAAAATGCAGTTAAATATATCGTATATATGTAGTGCATTCTCCCTAATTTGAATTCGAACACTTCGAACTCACTCGTCACACTGTTCTATGGTTTAGTCCGATATGAGCTATCAGAGGAACCTAATGGACCTATAGATCATGGACTCCAATGATCCAAGATTAACTGGTTAAACTCATTAACTTTGTTGACCAACATTCGTTAAGTACTAAGACATTCCACTATAGCCTAGTAGTTGCACTCCCCTCACTATAGATATATTTTTGTCCATTTGATATAACCATGATTAGTAAGTCGATCCTTCACAGGTTGTTCGTAACTAGAGCTGGGTTAATTTACCGTTTTACCCCTGAAGTTACTTCTTGTTTCTTATGTCTCACTGATCCTCTAATGAACAATTGGTTTGTGGTCCAACCAGTAAACCGGATCCCTCTAAGGCCAATGAGAGGGTGGGGCTCCTTATTCAACTCCTGGAGTAAGTAATTAAGGGAACTACCTCTCTTCTATCCCTAAAAGTGGGTAGGTGTTTATTTCATCTTGCACCCCTCGTCCTCAACCATTTACCCAGTCTTACCCCTGAAATGAGAGACCTATTGAGTTGGCGAACTTGAACCACTCTCACCCATGCAAATCTAAGGATAATTTCGAATAAACAAGGAGTTCATGGTTAGCTCAAGATTAAGATCAAGTTACTTAGGTCATCGAATGAAAAGAAAATCAGTCTCAACAGTAAACGACATTATAAAGTGAGAGTGATTTTCTTCATGGTCCGATTTTATGCAATACTCATTGCATAGGACGCCCCCACTCACATGTCTTCACATGTACAATTTTAGTGATCGCATTTTTTATATCATATACAAAAGTGGGCCGCATCCATAGTGTCTTCAGGATAAGGTACTCAGCCTTATCCTTATACTATAGATCATTTTGACTATATACTTGAACTTGATCAACTCTTATGTCTCTACATATAGTTCAAGTAATCATACTATAGCCAGAGTGTTCTTAGTTTATTGGATTTAGATTAATGATCATAAAGTTCACTTTATTCAATAACAACCTTTACTGAATAAACAACAATAATAACTTTATTGAAAATAAAATATGCTTTTGTTTACAAACTATGAGTTTTAGGACATAAAACCCAACAAACTCCCACTTGGACTAAAACTCTAGTGGAGTTTTATAACGTTGAGTAGAGAGAAAGACATAAATACAATAAACTAGGGCATCACATACTCATGCCTTTTCTCCCACTTGCCCTAGATTACCTAACTCGTAGTCCTAGACTCACTAGGTGCCCTTCATACACTTTAGCCGTGAGGGACTTTGTAAATGGATCAACAATGTTGTGCTCTGAAGCTATCTGTGTGACGATCACATCTCCTCGTTACACAATCTCTCTTACGAGATGATATTTGGGCTCAATATGTTTTTCTCGCTTATGGCTTCTTGGTTCTTTTGAATTTGCAAACCCTTTGCTCGTGATCCTATTCAATGAACCCCTCTGGTTGAGCCATATAGATACTCTCTTCAAGATTGTCGTTTAGAAAGGATGTCTTAACATCCATTTTCCAAATTTCATAATCATAAAATGTGACAATAGACAAGAGTATTCTAATCGATTTAAGCATAGCAACAGGAGAGAAGGTTTCTTCATAGTTCACCCCCTCTCTTTGGGTATAACCCTTTGCTACTAGTCGAGCTTTAAAGGTCTGTACCTTACCGATTTGGTCTCGTTTCCTCTTATAGATCCACTTGCAACCAATAGGTTTTACCCTATCTAGTTGATCTACAAGTTCCCAGATTGAATTGAAGTACATTGACTTCATTTCAAGATTCATGGCTTTAATCCACTAATCTCTATCTTCATCATTCATTGCTTGTTCATAGATCAATGGATCCTCAATGCCATCATCAGGTATGATGACTTGAGTTTCTGCCAAACCCAAGTAACGATCGGGTTGAGTTATAACCCTCCCACTACGTCGAGGCATTCTCAACTCTTGAGAAGGATGTGATTGACCAGAAGTGTCAGCTCCATCAACAACTCTTATTGAAGGACCAGCTTGATCAACAACTCTTGTTGTTGTATCAGTAGCTTCTTTAGAAATCTCACTTAATACTTGTTCGCTACGAGGTTGATGATTTCTTACGTGATCTTCCTCTAAGAATGTAGCGTTTGTTGATACAAACACTCTATTTTCTTGAGGGTCATAAAACAAACCATCTTTCGTCTCTTTGGGGTATCCTACGAATAGACATAATTTTGAACGACGTCCTAATTTCTTGGAATTTTGCACCAACACATGTGCATCCTCAAATTCTAAAGTGACGTAAACTACCTTTACGCCCTTTTTATAACTCATAAGGTGTTTCTGAAACTCTCTTAGTAGGAATCATGTTCAAAATGCATGTAGCAGTCTCCACTACATATCCCCAAAATGGATCGCGTAATTGAGCGAAACTCATCATAGATCGAACCATGTCTAACAAAGTTCTATTTCTCCTTTCTGATACACCATTTTCTTGAGGCATACCAGGGGCTGAGAGTTGTGACCTTATTCCATGTTCTATCATATAGTCCTAAAATCTTAAGTCCATGTACTCTCCTCCTCGATCTGATCGAAGTGTTTTAATAATTTTACCTAATAGATTCTCAACCTCAGTCTTATACTCTCTGAATTTTTCAAGAGCTTCGAGCTTGTGACGTATTAGATAAAGATAGTCATACCTTGAATAATCCTCAATAAATCTGATGAAATATTCATACCCTCCTCGTGCTTTGACATTCATTGGACCACAGAGATCTGTATGCACGAGTTCTAAGGTTTCTTTGGCTCTATAACCTTTTTCGAAAAACGATCGTTTAGTCATTTTACCCTCAAGACAAGACTCACATGGTGATAAATAGTTGTCTTCTAACTTATTTGGAAGTTCATTTTTATCCAATCTATCAATCCTATTGAGATTAATGTGGCCTAGTCTTAAGTGCCAAAGATAGGTATTAGGAGAACTCTTTTGTCATTTATTTTGAGTTTCAGCTTTTTTAAACATCTCGGTATTTAAAATGGCTTTTATTTTGCTCGATTTTAACATATATATAAGTTGTTTTGTAATTTTGCAGAACAAATATGAATACCTCTTTTGCAAATGAACAAGAGATAGATATTAGATTTCTTTTCATTTCAGGAACAAAAAGTACATTATCTAATATAATGAATCTATCTCCAAAAAACAACTTTAAATTTCATACTGATCTTGCTGAGACAGCCTTTCCTGTTCCAACCCTGAGTGTTATCTCACCGTCCGCAAGCATTCTCCAGAAGCTAGTTTCCTGGTAAAAAGAACAAATATGATTAGTCGCCCCTGAATCTAGTATCCAAGTTGAGTTTTCATACTCTACTGAACATATTTCTACAACGAGGAAATCATATTTACCTTATTGTGTCTTTTCGGCTTTATTCTCTTCAATGTATTTTGGGCAGTTTCTCTTCCAGTGCCCGTTTTCGTTGCAATGGAAACATTTTTCTTTATCTACTTTTTGAACCTTGTGTTTACGGTTAGTAGGAATCTTATTTTTCCCTTTACCCTTCTTCTTCATCAAAACACTTTTAGAAGTAGAAGGTCCAGGCTTAATTTCTTAGTACGATCCACGTAGTAATTTTTTGGAGATAGCAACATTTGCTTCTCCTGTTTGTCCCTTGTTCGTTAAGAGGGATTGATAAGTCTGTAGCTCATTGAGAAGAGCAGTCAAGTTATATTCTATTTTTTTCATTACCACATTTGTGCGGAACTGACTTGACTCTTCTCATCAATGACAACTTCATTTTCTTCTGTCACATTGAAATTGACCATCATGTCTAGGACATGTTCTCTAACTGAGGTCGCTTCTTACATACGACAGTTATAAATGTATTTTATGGCTTCATGTCTAAGGGAGAAGGACAGTTGTCCAAACATCCCTTTTAGAGATTCCATAACTCTTATTAATTCTTCGGAAGTGTGACCCGCCATTTTCAGACCTCAGAGATCGGTCCCAACAATGCTATCGAACGATAAAGTCAAAGTTGGGAACGGACCTAAGAAATCCTATCCATTTCTAGAGTTTGTGTTGTTTCGACTCCCATGTTACAACCCTCCAAATGGGTAGTAGCTTTTGGGCAACATGTAGGTGGAACATGGGAATCTCACGGTGCAACCTAGTGGTGGAGACCATAGGAGGTGTTGATATACTTCCTTCTTCCACTTACTATAAATACTTTCTCTATTCACCTTGTTATTGACTCATGCAAATACCTTTCGAATGGAGGACGCTCCCAGGGCGACACAAGGCCGAGCATGAATCTCACGGTGTGAATTTTTCAGAGAGCGTAAAAGGAAAACGATGTATCTCATATATCTTTTTCCTCACACTAAGTATTTTAGACGGTTGGGTATACCTATTACTTCGTTATATTCCGACTAATTAAATATAGCTTAAGTCTAGGTTATTTTTCTAAAACTTATATCACTTAAGCATGCTCATAAAACTGGGCTAACTAAGCTCAAGTACTGGTCCGATCTCCAGGTAGTAGGTGTTTTGTAAACCGTCAACGTAAGTACCTCTAGCCTTAGACAAGATCGTGCCAGGTGAGCTTTCTCGTAACTGCAATTTTGTAAGACATCGACCTATTTTAACTATTAAAATTGATCGTGCTCGGTTCTTAACCCTGAGTGAGCATGTACTTAACTTTATTATAGATTTTAACGTCTATCTCGTTTTATGACGTTGAAAATAACCTATAACATGCATCTAACATGCTTTATATAACAATTATATAATCATCCATTCCATGCAATAATATAACAATTTATATCCATCACTCATCGAACCCTAAACCTGCATACTATAAATTATAATAATTATAACATACTTTGAATGCATGAAACATGCTTAGCCTATGGTGAGATTTTAAATCTATATGACATACTTTGTGCATATACATTTTCTATTTAATTAAAACATACATTCATAATGCATAATTAATTAAACACGCTAAAGTGGATTGGTTTTGGCATTTTAAAACAAGCAATTAACTATATTATTACATTAATAATTAAGAATAACTTGAACCGCTCCCGAGGATCACGAATTGGGCGACCCAACCCTTAAAAACGTTGAACCAGACCCCAAAGGCAGAAAAACCACCCGAACTGCCTCTTCCATCTTCTTCTTTGGTTCAGCTTGCTATCTCTTCCATTTTCGATCAACTACAACCTAGGACTCTAATGATTCCATAAAAATTACAGACCTTTCTTCATTCATTAAAGCCCATACACATTAGGCTTATTACAATAATTGTATCAAATAGAAGCATAAAAAAATGCCAAAACCAAAACCATCCACTTTAGGAACAACAAAATTTCATTCAAGAAATGGTACCCACCATGATCAAATTAATGTAAATAAAGTGCCTAAAACTTGCTCTGATACCAATTGATGGTGTTAATATAACACATGCGGAAGCAATTTGGATCTTAGGCACTTTTAGAACATCAATTATAGTAAATAACTAGCATGTTCATGAGTATTAAAACTTAATGAGTTTGAATACTAACCGGTTTCGAGCCACCATTAGTGTCTTCTCCACTATCCTCCGGCCTTAGAACGAGATTGTGGAATCCGGTGAGTGACTAAACTTGGGAGGGATTTTGTATATATGAAGAGAGTGTTTGTGAGAGGTTTTTCTCAAGGTTTTTCACCAAGAAGAAGACATTTCATGCTTTATGATCACTCTATTTATAGAGTCATGTTTGCATGTTCATGCAAATTTGAGATCACCAAATTTTGACACTAAAAATTTCACTCAAATATTTGGGATAACGTGGCAAGCATGCATACTTGAGTTAACCAAATTTATTGGATTTAGATTAATGATCGTAAAGTTCACTTTATTCAATAACAATCTTTAATAAATAAACAACAATAATAACTTTATTGAAAATAAAATATTTTTTTTGTTTACACACTATGAGTTTTAGGACATAAAACCCAACAATTATAACTTATCATATATATCATATTTGATCTTTTATTATAAGATATTTTTCTTCTATTACAGCTCACCATAGGTATCATGTTTGCCTTTTATTACAGGCTTTTTTCATTTATTGTTATAACCCTATCCTTTATAATTTATTTGATTATTTGAGACCTTCATTTAGGTGTGGTGGTTTCAGCCAATACATGAGAATATAAAACGTAGGGTAATGTGCTTATCAACAATGTGAAGTTAACAAGACAATAATAATAGGTTCTAAAGCACAAAAACATGTGGATAAATTTCAAATATTGAGGCGCATAAAAGATATGGACCAGCAACTAACATTGATAGATCCACTACAAGGCATTTGGTCTAATGTATGATTCTCGCTTCGGGTGCGAGAGGTCCCGAGTTTGATTCTAAAAATTCCTCCAACAATTATATCAAATTGAAGCATGCAATATAATAAGATTTGAAATAGGTTTTTTAAACCTTGAATCAAAAAGTAATTCAAATTGATATTTGGAAAGAAAAAAAAAGCTATATTTAATTATAATTTACAAGTGTTTTTATAACATGTTAATTGAAGAGAGCAAACAACAAGAATAAACAAACAAAGGAAATTTGTGTATGATTCTCTTCAAATCTTGGAAACTATGAGGATTCCTCTCCTTTCTTGACATCAAGACTTACTTTTTTGGGACTTGGACCATAAACAGTCATCTACTCTTACTCCTACTCCCTTCTATAAGAATCAACATAGCATAATCATTCCATGAAGGCTGAGGTAGTCTTATAAAAGAAGATGAAGGTACCACTTTCTATTGCAGAATTTCTATGTGAATAGAGAATGAACCATATTCTTGGGAGATAAGATAGAGCCTCGAGCCTAACTTCAAAGGCATTACACAAATTGTTCTATGATATTTTTTCTAGGAACTCTTTGTTAGGTTGTGCGCTGAAGGTTTAAGGAAAGGGACACAGATTCTCTATTGCACTGATCTCCCAATAGAAGTTTTACCTAGGTCATCTGTCGTCACAATTCTTTTAAGGAAGATGCGCCAAAATAACCAGTGAACAATAACATTTAAAGAAGTTTCAGAGAGCAAGAAGAGGATTGTGATAGAAGTTTCCCTAGGTAAAACTTCTTTAAATGTCTTAGCCAATCATGACCTCATAATGAGGAGTCTCTTGGACAACAATAGCATATGAACAACAAATGTCTTAGCCAATTGTAACGATTATGATTGCTCAAGGTGTGTCACCCAAATAACCGATAAACAATAACATTGTCCAAATAACAACCTTGGACAACAAATTTTTTACAAGAATGGCTGAGACATGCAACATGCAACCACAGGCAACACGCCTTGGGCAATCATGACTGTGACATCTGCCCCCATACAGTTTATTGGATAAGGCTGACTTTAGGTCTCTCGATGCGCTTCTAGCTGATCTCATAATGAGGAGTCTCTTCCAACCTACTAGGTGCTATTGAAAAGTACTTCTCGGTTTGTTGAGTCTTCATGTCTTCTCTGTTCGTGTTTTTCCTACTTTCTTCGCTTAAAACTTTTTCTTAATTGTATGACGTCATATCACCTGCTTCTGCTTGATGTCTTCTTAGTCAAAATAATAACGTTTCAAGTTACTAACGTGGACAACAAGGTTAGTCCGCATCCATAAGAGCAATTAGATTCTATATGATGTCTTCATAATCTTATGGATAGCTTTAACTAGTCCATAGTATTTTCACACCAGTCTTTGGTTTTGTTGCTTTGAACTCGAAGTTGATCTAACCTTAACTTATATGAACTCTTTATTTTTCTTGAAATTATTGTGGTTGACGCTTCCGACTGACCCTTCTCTACATCCGTTTAGATGATATTTATGTGTGAACATGTGTTGCTTCAATGGTTTGTTTTTGTCTCCCTTCTTTAGTATCTGACCTTGTTTTTGTCTCTCTTGGTGGGGATAAGTCCATTATCTGACCTTGTTTTGCGTTGTGGTGTTAATGTAGTGGCAACAAGGTTTCTATTGAGATTGGCGCACTCGAGCTCCCCTTTTCAATTACAACAATAGCAAAAAGCGTAGATTCATCATAGCTATGATTATTTTTCAACTGTTGTATCGACATCATTTTCAACCCTCTTGGTTGATGGATGTTTTTCTAAATGATCGTCGGGTTAGACTCCGTTACTGCTAGACATTTTGCTAGGGGCATGTAAATGACTTTGTGTTTCAGCAGGACGTTCATTCCTGACACGACGTCGAAGTCATCCATTTCAACTATCACTAAACAATTTTCCTAGTCCAAGGCTCTAGCTTGATTAGAGTTCTCATTGTGACTCTTAAGACAGACAAAGCTTCCAATTTGACGGCGTTCATCTTTCCTGTATCTTGATGCCAAAGGATGTTAAAATATTTTGCATCGGTCTCCATCATGTTGTGGGTGGCTCTAGAGTTGACAATGGTGTTCCTTACTACTTTGTGCTTTATCCAGACCTCGACATGCATAA
Organism: Cucurbita maxima; assembly: GCF_002738345.1. Taxonomy (NCBI): domain Eukaryota; kingdom Viridiplantae; phylum Streptophyta; class Magnoliopsida; order Cucurbitales; family Cucurbitaceae; genus Cucurbita; species Cucurbita maxima. The sequence goes on from NW_019272203.1 coordinate 77,845, forward strand.
TATATATATATATATTCATTTAACTATAAGACATATGGTCCATGGTAAATTGTAGGTCTTATACTCATTAATATTATAATGGCTACTACCTAAATTATAACCTAAAGTTGATAATTGATGTTCAATTAGCCAACCTTAAATTTGTAATCATTGTGAAGTGATTGAAATTAGAATGGAAGTAGTTTAAACTCCTAGTACCTTAAATGAAGTTGGTCTCTTCTAATAAAACACAAATTTCTCTTTAATATCATTAATACAATTATGCTTCATATTGAACCTACCAAACATGAAACTAAAACTACGTTCAATTTAACTCCATTTTATTGTCATCTTGAATGACGTGTAGGATATATTCTTGGTTTACCTTGATATTTCATATTAGTTAAGTTTTTTGTAAAATCACAATTTGACAATAACAAAGATGAACTTGAGTCTGTTTATTATTTTAAACAAAATTTCTTTCTCCATCTTATTCCTAATAACTCTTCAACTAAATTCATATTATGCTAACAAACAAATTTTTTACTCGCAAGAAGTAAAATATGCAACTTTAACTAAAATTTTATCCAAACAAATTTTATTGTCATACAACATAGATGAAAATTATAGCCTTCAAACAAAAACTAGAGTAGTTGTGGTGAATGGGATAGAAACTCTAGTGTTCATCCATAATATACAACCACTACCTAAATTATGACCTATAAATTTGAAAACATAAGTTGTAGTTGAAAATTACATAAAACAATCCCCTGAATCCAAGAACTCGTGTCCAATTAGTCAATCCTAAAGATAGCAACTAACATAGAGTAATTGAAGCTCCACATGAAGTAATTTAAAGTTCCAATTACTTAAGTGCAACTCATGTTTAATAAAACATGAGTTGCACTTAAGTTCATGAAATATTTGACTCCAACTCTTAATACTATTAATGCAATTATATTTCATATGAGTTTTTCATAAATCAAACTATGTTACATTCAATACAACTTCATTTTCTTGTCATAGGAAGCAAAATAGAAGAATTAAATCAAACAAACTGATGAACTGAGCCGAATAAATCCAACCCAACCCAAACGGATTAGTTTGATTCATTTGTTGGGTTGTAGTTTATTTGAACACTTGCATACTAGACCATCAACTTTTTGTTTTATAGTCCAACAACCGCTCAAGAAAATAGATTTCAAACTTGAGAGAAAAAAATATACTGAGAAGGAGTTAAAAATGTTCCAATTTTTTAGAAAGGGCATTTGGTCTAGTGGTATGATTCTCGCACCTAGTGTATATTCTTCAGAAACCAAAAATTAAGGCAATTAAAACTATAATGATGATGCTCTTTTTTAATATCATTTTATCTTTTCCACTTTCAATAGGCATGCCTACCCAAATCCTAACTTTCGATATTTGCTTTACTTGTGTACTCACGATATGTGTCTCAAATGGAACTATCAAACTAAAACTTACACTATTTTCTTCTCAATAAAGCTTACACTATTTTCTTCTCAATACAGTAATTGTCGCAAACCCTATGTAAATAATTTAACAGCGGTCTAGATCTAAAAGATATAATAATAATGATTATTGCTCATGGATTTCATTAACAAAGAAAATAAATGAAATAATGATATTTTCTTTACTTGTGTATTCCACGATATGTGTCTCAAATGGAACTATCAAACTAAAACTTACATTATTTTCTTCTCAATACAGTAATTGTCGCAAACCCTATGTAAATAATGACACAATGGAACTATAAAACTAAAACTTACATTATTATCTTCTCAATACAGTAATTGTCGCAAACCCTATGTGAATAATTTAACAGCGGTCTAGTCTAAAAGATATAATAATAATGATTATTTCTCATGGGTTTCATTAACAAAGAAAATAAATGAAATAATGATGATACATTCCATAAAAAACATAATATATAGCACATACTAAGGGCATTTGGTCTAGTGGTATGATTCTTGCTTTGGGTGCAAGAGGTCTCGAGTTCGATTCTTGAAATGCCCCTCCAAAAGAAAAAAAGCACTAAAATAATTATCGACATTCAATTACGGTGAAACTTCAAGCCCATTTAATCAATCCCGCTTTTTGTACCTTATTGTTAACAATAATGAAAAATGAAACTTCAATCACCCGGAGACGAAAGTAAGATCAGATCTGAATTATACACGCCTTCATTTGCAAAAGCTTCGGGTGTGACTTATTAATCATAAGACAGGTTTAGCCTCTCCACCGGTTCCGAAGACTCCTTCGGCATCAATGTGTTCCAATGAAAGAGATCAGACCCTTTCCTGAACCAGAATCGGGCACAAAACGTCGAGGTAGAAAGTCGAAAGCGAGCTCTTTTCGCGTATACGCAATCTCGAAGTCCAATTACCTCACGGACTGTCTCCTCAACCCTTGCGAGTATGAGTGCTTGGTAAGAGAGAATGTTGAATGAGAAAGACATTCGATTACGGCAACGTTCGCAACTACCAAAGTGCACTAAACCTAGTAGAGATCTTCGACTTAACGAGAATCGAAATTCAAGCCCATTTAATCAATCCGCTTTGTACCTTGTTTTTGACCGAACCAGTTGCACGCCAGGCCCGAATTCTCTCTTAGTCACCAGAAGACGAAAGTAAGATCAGATCTGAAGTTTACGAATCGAAGAGAAAATGGATCTGAGTTATACACGCTTTCAGTTTCAAAAGCTTCGCTTGGCTACGGTTCTTTATTCAGGATGTACAACAATATAGTCATCTCTTAGCCGTGTATAGAGAATTCCTTGATCATTTCCTTGGCGGATAACACAAATGAAATCGATTCCCTGACCGCCCATCTTATGAGTCCATTCTTCTCTTGTTGGTTTGTTGTACTATTCTATACCTCTCTCGATTGATCGAAAGACGTTCGACAGCTGTGAGGGCCTATCGTGAGGGAACTTTCCTTTTCATGGTAGGCAAATTTAAAGAGGGAGATGCGTATGTCCACGGTGATCAAGGTAGAGTGACTCCTTCTTTAAAAGAGGTTGGTTTTATCGAAACTGTTAAATTCGCTTTCATTAAAGAAAAAATAGAAGCCCTTGGTTTGGCAGATGTCAATTCGTATGACAATGTGGACTCGACTCAGGATGAGGATTCTGCTTTTCATACTGCTGCTATGAGCTGAAAGAGCTGGTAAGCTATCTCACTAAACGAAAAGAAAAAGCACATACGGGTTGACCTCGTTACAAGTGGCGGGGGCTAGCCAAAGAAGATCAGTCGAACTAGGTTAGGACCCTTGATCTGGTTCAGCTAGGTTCTTTCATGCGAAAATGTATGTGTATCCGTATCTTCTTTTTGTTTATACATTTGGAGAAACCTGCTAAGCCCGCCTTTCTTATCTAGTGTGATTCAATCTTTCAGCTCAAACTTTCCTCTCGTCCGACGGAAAAGGTAGGAGTACGACTACCTTTTCCTTTTCTTGCCCGAGCCAAGGATCATTCAGTTTCTACCAAAAAGTTCGTTATCTATTAGTTGCTGTAATCCAATATATTTCTCATTTCATGTTAGATCCTCCAAGAGCTTCCTAGTCCGTAGTAGATGAAACCTTGGACTTCTATTGGACTTATAGCATTGCCTGGTGAGCTCGCCATTAAGGGTTGGCCTTATAGGAGATCGAGCAGCCTTTCTTTCCTTGCCTGGTATGCTTTCCTGCTTATCGTGTAACTAGCCAACTAGCCAAACTAAGAGGGAGAGGGATCATGTCAATCAATTTTTATGTGCATTTTGTCCGTCCTGTACTTGCCTGCTTAGCTTTCTTAGCCAACATCTCCGGTTTCCCCCAAACCAAGAGGTTCGCTTATCCATACCCAACAGTCACACTTTCAGCTGAAAGACTTATTTTTTTTCATAAAGTCGGTTCATAGATCAAGAAAGAATGAAGCTGCTTACAGGGACGGTTACGCGATACGTCTTTTCATACTCACCTTTTCTTTAACCCTGCTATCAACCGAGCCATTCTCGTTTGTTTCTTTCAGGGGTCTCCCCATTATAGATTACTCGGATTGGTTCTCGCATCCATGTGCCAAAAAGTATGGGTGAGTTTGGTTTGAGCGTTCATCGATTGGGTGGATCCATATGCTCCGAAGGGGTGAGACGAGGTGTAGCGCATCTGTTTTGGGTATGTTGTCCGCTAAAGATTTTAGGAAATGGGTACAAATTTTCTACATAGGTCATCTGTGGTCACAATCCTTTTTAGGAAGATGCTCCCAAATAATGGGTGAACAATAGCCTTTAAAAAAGTTTCAGAGAGCAAGAAGAGATAGAACAGAGAATAGGAGTGAGTCGTGCAAGGAAGAAGGAACTAGTAGGTTTAATTTGGGTTTGTTTGAACTAAAACACGAACCAAAATTTTTCAAACGAACCCAAATTTAAGACTCTCTAGCCCAAAGTCCATATGTGGTAAAAAAAAAAAAACCTTCCGTGGCCCAACCCTTATTCGCAGTCCACATCCAACCATTTCTTTTTCAACCTACACATATGCTCCATGCCAAACTCACGTAACTAGTCAGAAGATGCGGCCCACAATTGAAAGAAAGACAAGTGTAACAATCGCACTCTTGCAGTAGTGAGACAATAATTATGTGACATTTGTTCTAATCTAGTGAACAAGTCAACCATGCAAAATTCAGACTGAACAAACAATAGCAGTGTATGCTTAAATCACGTTTAGAAGAAATATTTTAGAAAATGTGAGCGAGGAAAGACGTCAAAAACAAGTTAAAATAGAGAAATGTTATAAGCTAAAAGTGAATAAACAACAACTAGTCACGTTCTCCTATAGTACATTTTGGGACATTTTGTTCTGATGAGTGTATATATGATTTTGAGGACTAATCATACACACCGTAGGATTAATCTGATTGACGCTGTCCATAAACATGACGTTCAACATCATCAAAGAGAAGACGACATCGGGCCTATTGAAGGTGTTGTCAAATATGTACGAAAGTACGTCGGCTATGAACAAGGTGTATTTGATGCAGAGGTTGTTCAATCTACAAATGTCGATATGTTGCAAATCATATAAATTAGTTCAACATGATTGTAAGTCAACTGAGTTGGGTGGAAATTATGTTAAAAAAATGAAATTAAAGCATTAATTTTTGTTTAATCTTTACTCGAGTCGTGGTATACTGTTGTTGCTGCAATCAACGGTTCACGAGGATCTAATAAATTGAAATTTAATGAAATTCAAGATGTCAGCGAAAGCCCAAACGAGAAATTGGAGATTCATCAGACAATGCTCTCATTGTTGATCGAAGGGGAAGAAGTAAATCAAAGAGCCTAAACAAACATGGGCGATCAAAATTAAGAAACCGTGAAAAATCTCCAAACAAACAAAACGAAAAGAGTTGAAATTGTGGAGAAAAATAACACTTTTGGACAAATTGTACAAATTGAAGAAAAGAAAAATCACAAATTTGAAGATAACAATAATTCCATATGTTCAGCAAAAGATACTGAGAATACTTTAATCCTTAGCGTGAATAGGCCAATTGAATTTTGGATTTTAGATTCAGTTGAATCGTTTCATTCGTCTCCAAGTAAGGAATTTTTTCAAAAATTTAAAATAAGGAAATGTTAGGAAGGTGTATATTGCCGACAACAAAACGTTGGAGATTGTTGGAGATTGAAGGGAAGAGAGATGTCTACATATAAACTCTAACAGGAAATGAGTGAGTGGACATTATAGAATGTCATAAATATTTCTGATCTCTATTGGTTAGTTGGATAGCACAGGTTATGCAGCCGAGTTTGAAAAGAGTTTCGGAAAGATTGTGAAGGGTGTCATGGTGGTAGCATGACCTAAAATATGAAACCCTATACACCAACTAGAGTGTATAAAAAAGGTTGTTGTTGCTAAGAGTGTTTCCAATTCAAGTAACAGCAACAACAACCAAGTTTTTACACCCTACAGCAGTGTCAATAGACTTGCACATATGAGCATCAAAGAAATGAAGATGATGGGTGCAAATGAAGTTTTAGAAGGCCTAAAATCTATTGATATGGGTGTTTGTGAGAGCTGCGTTATGGAAAAATATAAACGAGTTAGATTCACAAAAGCTGCTAGAGAATCAAAGAAAGTGCGATTGGAAATGGTCCATACAGACATTTGGGGACCATCTCTAGTTTCTTCATTTATAGTACCAAAATTTCATGGATTAGATGTCTCGCACTGTGCAACGAAAACTCTCTGTTTTCCTAAGGCTAGTTATATATCTCATGAACACTCTTTTCCTCCTCACGATATCTAGACACTATAACGTTGATCCAGTATTGTCTTATATAGTTAACGTTCACTCTTTAACGTCCAAGGACATTTTATAACTACCACGAAAATAAAAACATACAATAAATTTATACAAGTTTTACAACATATCATATACTACAAAATAGGGTTAGACTGCTTACTTGGTCGCGGAGAGACGTGTCATTGAGCTGAGTCATAGAGATATACGACTCTTTATCCTTAGCATGCGAGAGGTACGGGGATCGATACCTCGCATCTCCAAAAGAAACTATTTTATTATTAATATTTTATTTCTATTCAATATTTCCTTATTTATGACATAATATGCAGATATACTTTTTCATTTTCACAATTATTGATGAAGGGGCATTTAGGGTGTTCATTTCCCATGTGGAAAGTATGGGGATCATTACCTTGCATCTTCAATTGAATCGATTACTAAATATATTATTTCTTTTCAATTTTTTCTTATCTTTTCAATTTTTTCTTATTTAGGACATAATGAGCTGGGATAGTTTTTCATTTTCACTATTACAGATGACGAGATGCTTAGGACTTTATGATATAAGAATTGTGGGGATATAGCTTAGATGGTAGAGCACTTGCTTTGCATGCAAGAGATATGGGGATCGATACCCTGCATTTCTAGATTTTCTTCATTTTCACTATTATTGGTGATGGGAAATTTAGGGTTCTATGATGTAATATTTTATTTGTATTCAATTTTTTCTTATTTATGACATAATGAGTAGCGATATTTTTTCATTTTCACTATTATTCACGACGAATCATTTATGTTTTTGTGACGTAAAAATTGTGAAGATATAGCTTAGACGGTAAAGCGCTCACTTTGCATGCGAGTTGTACGGAGATTGATAACCTGCATCTCCAAAAGAAAGTATTTAATTTGTTATAATATTTTTTCATTTTCAGAATTATCGATGCCCCGCATCACCAAAAAAAAGTATTTGTTATTAATATTTTGATATTTTTTATTTTCACTATTATTGATGATGGGACATTTAGGGTTTTAGGATGTCAAAATCATGGGTATGTAGCTCAGATGGTAGAGCGCTCGCTTTGCATGTGAGAGGTACGGGGATCGATACCCTTCTTATTCATGACTTGTTGTGTAGCAATATTTCTTCATTTTCAATATTATTGATGACGAAAAATTTAGGGTTTTGTGATGCAAAAATTGTGTGGGTGTAGCTCAGATGGTTTTGTGATGCAAAAATTGTG
>NW_019272203.1:85378-90844 GCF_002738345.1 Cucurbita maxima
TTTTCATTTTCACTATTACAGATGACGAGATGCTTAGGACTTTATGATATAAGAATTGTGGGGATATAGCTTAGATGGTAGAGCACTTGCTTTGCATGCAAGAGATATGGGGATCGATACCCTGCATTTCTAGATTTTCTTCATTTTCACTATTATTGGTGATGGGAAATTTAGGGTTCTATGATGTAATATTTTATTTGTATTCAATTTTTTCTTATTTATGACATAATGAGTAGCGATATTTTTTCATTTTCACTATTATTCACGACGAATCATTTATGTTTTTGTGACGTAAAAATTGTGAAGATATAGCTTAGACGGTAAAGCGCTCACTTTGCATGCGAGTTGTACGGAGATTGATAACCTGCATCTCCAAAAGAAAGTATTTAATTTGTTATAATATTTTTTCATTTTCAGAATTATCGATGCCCCGCATCACCAAAAAAAAGTATTTGTTATTAATATTTTGATATTTTTTATTTTCACTATTATTGATGATGGGACATTTAGGGTTTTAGGATGTCAAAATCATGGGTATGTAGCTCAGATGGTAGAGCGCTCGCTTTGCATGTGAGAGGTACGGGGATCGATACCCTTCTTATTCATGACTTGTTGTGTAGCAATATTTCTTCATTTTCAATATTATTGATGACGAAAAATTTAGGGTTTTGTGATGCAAAAATTGTGTGGGTGTAGCTCAGATGGTTTTGTGATGCAAAAATTGTGTGGGTGTAGCTCAGATGGTTTTGTGATGCAAAAATTGTGTGGGTGTAGCTCAGATGGTTTTGTGATGCAAAAATTGTGGGGATGTAGCTCAGATGGAATTGTGTGGGTGTAGCTCAGATGGTTTTGTGGTGCAAAAATTGTGGGGATGTAGCTCAGATGGAATTGTGTGGGTGTAGCTCAGATGGTTTTGTGATGCAAAAATTGTGGGGATGTAGCTCAGATGGTTTTGTGATGCAAAAATTGTGGGGATGTAGCTCAGATGGTTTTGTGATGCAAAAATTGTGAGGATGTAGCTCAGATGGTATCGCTTAGCATGCGAGAGGTACGGGGATCGATACCACCCCGCATCTCCAAATACTTCTATAAAGAGAACTTCTCCACTTCTTCACAATTGCAATATTTGACCAATGAATATAATGGTCATTTATAGCTTCTATCACAATAATATAAAATTTGGGATCAAATATCACAATAATATAATCTCCAAATACTTCTATAAAGAGAACTTCTTCACAATTGCAATATCTGACCAATGAATATAATGGTCATTTATAGCTTCTATCACAATAATATAAAATTTGGGAACANACAATTGCAATATTTGACCAATGAATATAATGGTCATTTATAGCTTCTATCACAATAATATAAAATTTGGGATCAAATATCACAATAATATAATCTCCAAATACTTCTATAAAGAGAACTTCTTCACTTCTTCACTTCTTCACTTCTTCACAATTGCAATATCTGACCAATGAATATAATGGTCATTTATAGCTTCTATCACAATAATATAAAATTTGGGAACAAATATCACAATAATATAAAATTATGAGACTGAAAAGACCGTTCACCACACGCTTGTAAAATAAATTATATCTACCACCTCCGAAATTTTCCCATCGTTGACACCCTTAATTGGAACTAGATTTTAAGGCAAATCTTCTCCACAACTCACTTTGGAACACTTTTATAGATAGTTTCAACAAACTTACTTTGCTCGTGAATACTTTGGAGNATAAAGAGAACTTCTTCACTTCTTCACAATTGCAATATCTGACCAATGAATATAATGGTCATTTATAGCTTCTATCACAATAATATAAAATAATGAGACTGAAAAGACCGTAGCCTATATGAGACTGGAAAGACCAAAGACCGTTCACCACACGCTTGTAAAATAAATTATATCTACCACCTCTGAAATTTTTCATGGCAAACCTTCCAACAGCTTGCACTTCTTCATCGTTGACACCCTTAATTGGAACTAGATNGCAAATCTTCTCCACAACTCACTTTGGAACACTTTTATAGATAGTTTCAACAAACTTACTTTGCTCGTGAATACTTTGGAGTTCGATATTTATAGTTGTGGAGAACGCTATTTAAATTGATATGATCGAATCTTACAACAAAGTCTAATTGAGCCTCCCTCTTTTAGGAGATAGCTTCGAATCAAATTCTTTAGTTTGGACAATGATTGCATTGTTTTAGTCAAACAACCGAGACTAGTGTATTACCAAAAGTATAAATATTTTGTACGTGTATTTTCTTACATGTTAACAATTGTATACAAATAATAACTAAATTTATGAGTAGAAGTTTGGATGGAGTTTTATTAAATAGGTAATCTTTAATTATATCTAAAAATATATAAGGTTTTTTTTTTTATATACATTTACTAGAACAAAACAATGATTCAAGAAGATGTCATTCATGTCATGTTTTAATTTTTATTCTTTCTTATTTCTCAAAGATTAAAAAAAAAAAAAGTTATCCTCTCTCGCATATGGTTCGTTATTTGATTATTTTCTCTTGAGTGAATTTTAAGTGAAACACATTCTCTACCCAAGTAATTGCAAGATGCAAGCTTCACACGAAGAGGAATCAAAGTCTCAAGTATCAACGTCCTCAAGTGTCAATTTTTATTCTCCATCTCAACATAAATTAAAATTATTTTCGTGAAAACATCTATTTATAAAAGCAAAATATCTCAGAGTCACAAAAATAAAAATGAGATATAGATACGATACATAAATATGATAGCAAATAGATATGGTAACATGTCATTTGTAAAAAACTAGGACACCGATGTGATANGCAAGCTTCACACTAAGAGGAATCAAAGTCTCAAGTATCAACGTCCTCAAGTGTCAATTTTTATTCTCCATCTCAACATAAATTAAACATATTTTCGTGAAAATATCTATTTATAAAAGCAAAATATTTCAGACTCACAAAAATAAAAATGAGATATAGATACGAGACATAAATATGATACCAAATAGATATGGTAACATGTCATTTGTAAAAAACTAGGACACTGATGTGATAACGATACATTAATTAAAAAGAATTATTTCAAAAAATTTATCAATTTTATATTAGAAATAAATTCATATAAATAAGTTTATATGTTTGTATACTTAAAAAAAAGCTTAAGGTACGTTTCACTCTCAAAATATATTCAAACTCAAGGGTATGATACGAAATGCTGGATTATAAATTTGTAATGCATCCATTATATTAACAAGTGTTTAGTACATGTCCGACACGTGTCAGATTAGTGAAACTAAGTTATTCTCATGCTTTCTTTATACCTATTTAAAGTAGTTTGAAAACTAGCACGTCAAATATTATAATTGACTAACTACAACTTTAATTTTGTCCTTGAAATAAAATCCTTAATTTAGTACATGGTTGCAAAGATGGACATGAGAATGAGTTATTCTCATATGGAAAGAGATTTAACAATAAGTTATATCTCATATCCTCTCTTAACAATTATTTAGTTTTATTTAGTATGTTTCAGAAAGATACGTCGATCAATAGCAAAGAAAATAAAAAAAAATAAATATAATAGATTAAATTAGCCAAAAGTAATGGCTAACATAATTTTAAAAAAAAAAAAAAAAAACATAAAGGAAGAATTGATTAAATTGGCTAATTGCTAAAATAATTAAAAAAAAATGTAACAAAACACAGAACGAAGATTAGGAACACAAGTAAAAAAAAAAAAAAAAAACACAAACAGCCAAAAAATCAAGATTTGAAAAGGGTTAAACAGTTTTGATATATAGACAGTTCAAGACTTTACTAGTGCAATATTTCCATGAAATCTAACACTAGAGCATCATAAAATTTAGAGAAATGATTGAAATGGTGAATGGGTCCTTGACGATAGTCGATAGCTATACTCTGGTTTAGGATGTAAGTGATGATTATCGGCAATATGAGTTGTGTCAATACCACACCGTTATCAAGAGAAAGTAAAGTAGAGTATAATAGATCAAGCAATCCATTTGTTGAGAGTATTGTAAGAGGCACACAAGTAAGAATGTTGGATATAACTACTCTTTCACATCAGAGGGATGAGTCTCATAGATCCAACTACAATATCAAAGAAACTTCGGGTGATAGTGATTGCTTGCATTGATGTCTCCGTAGTATCCCAGAAACATGTAACATGATTTTTCTTGCTCAAATATTGCTTCTTAAAACTTCACTTTTGAGTAATCGAGGAAGGCTACTTAATTTGCAGCCTCTAGTGAAGATGATCACTCTGAGGTGGGTTTGTTAGTGAAGATGCAATTATATAATCACGGTTTTATATCAATGGTTCCATTTATATCTATAAATGAAATTTGTGGTGTATTTTTTAGAAATTCAACAATAATCATATGTTATTCGGTTACAATTCTAAAGAAATTAAACTTTCGACCTTTTGTGAATGCTCAAAGCTACTTGCAAAGTATTGTCGATTATGATCCATAATACTCACCGGCTCGAAATTGAGGTTTGTTCATGTTTGAAATTGTGACAAACCAGAAGACAAGATGCTTATTAATATTGTTTGTGATTGTTGTTGTGAATTCTTCATCTTTGAATACATATTTTGGTTGGTTCATGAATTTTTCCATCTTTTAAAAATATTATTTTTTTAGTTCGAGCCTAATTTCATAATAGGCGATTGAATCACAATATTGCAATATTTTAAGTTACTTTTAAGATTAAAGGTCGATGAATAAACTAATTACTACAAGTTCTTTTTATGCATCTTATTTTGATCTAGCACATAAAGTAATTACCGAGTTTGACAAAATTGAAATAAAATCAAATAAAATCACTCAAACAAATCAATAAAATTGAAAAAAAATTAGCCTTATGACACTTCCTTCAACTCCAAGGGGCGGTAAACCAAGGATTCCTTCGCCCAAGACCCATGATCCAACTCCCAACATGGAATTGATAAGCTATAGAATCACTCCAAGAACTTCAATGGATGGGTTACAAACTCACATTACCAATCTCGACAATTGGACGTGTCACCGGCGTTAGAAGAACGACTGCATCAGAGCAAGTCCATGGGGATAGAAGATCCCGTTGAAGGATGATAGACCAACTGTAATCTTCAGCCCAACGAGCTTAGCTTTTGTAGAAGCAAGAACCCTTGTATTAAAGAAATTAACATCTTCTTATACAAAATTTGGATAAACCAAGAGATAAAGCTAGAATTAGATTATGAGATCCAAGAGTCAAAAGCAAGATTTGGCAAGACATAAACTAGAATTAGATTATGAGATCCAAGAGTGAGAAGCAAGATTTGGAATCTTTTTCAAAATTGAGTCACTCCACAATCGAACTTGATCAAGGCTTGACTGAATAACTCAGATGCAATCTACCACAAGAATTGCATCAAACATAAAAACGACAAAGATATGTTCAAATTTCTATAAG
>NW_019272203.1:90989-96482 GCF_002738345.1 Cucurbita maxima
AATATTTACTTATGAAATGATAGTTGTACCTAGCCTATCCAATTTTGTAGATGAAGTATGAATGCTTGTTGAATCTTTTTGGCCTTGGGTTGTGTAATAGGTCCAGTTGGAACACCGTGATTCTTATCATCATCCCCCTCTTCAAAAGGATTCGTCCTCGAATCAGAAAAATCATCACCTACATCAAAAGAACTCAACTCAGTAACATTGAAAGTAGAATGTACACCGTGATTCTTATCATCATCCCCCTCTTCAGGATTCGTCCTCGAATCAGAAAAATCATCACCTACATCAAAGGGACTCAACTTAGCAACATTTAAAGTATAATGTATTGACAATTCTATGGGAAGATCAATTTTATTGTTTCATGCAATCAAATGAGTCATTTTACTAAATGTCTTACGGAGCATTTATAGTCAAATAAAGAATTAGGAATCCACGCTATCTTTAGATCTACAGACTCACTCCCAATTGAATTGAGCTATCTATGGTTAACATTATAATGAAAGTTCATGAGTAAAATTATTTACGCTAATTCATTGAAACTTTAAAAAGAAATCATCTCTAAATTTAGATAAGATAGTAAGTTATACTAATTGAATCAGGTGTGGTGAAGGTCGAACAAACACGTGACCTTCAAATCTTCAATATTACGCTCTCTCAACTAAGTTATCCCCGTTAACATTGAAAATGAAAATTTGGAAATTTTAAAAAGAAATAATCACTAAATTTAGATTATATAGTAATTTTAAAAAGAAATAATCACTAAATTTAGATTATATAGTAATTTTAAAAAGAAATAATCACTAATTTTAGATTGAATATTCGAGTTATGCAAGTTAGTCAACTTGAATTAGGTGCGGTGAACGTGTATCAAACACGTGACTTTTAGATCTTCATTGGTGCTCTCCAAACTGAGCTATCCTCCTAACATTAAAAATAAAAATTCAGAAATAATCACTAATTTTGGAGTGAATATTCAGGTTATGTAAGTTGACTAAAAATATTTTCACTACTTCATTGAGATTTTAAAAAATTGAATAGTCAGGAGTCGAGTTATGTGACTTGAATCAGGTGCGGTGAACGTGGATCGAACACGTGACCTTCAGATTTTGAGTCTGATGCTCTCAAAACTGAGTTATCCTCACTAATATTTGGAAAAAAAAAAAATCATAAGTAAAGGTATTTCCGCTAATTCATTATATTTTAAAAAGAAATAATCACTAATTTTAGATTGAATAAAGTTATGCAACTTAATAGACTTATGCAACATAAACCAAGTGCGGTGAACATGAATTAAACATGTAACCTTGAGATATTCATTCCCAATTGAGCTATCCCCGCGAACATTAAAAATCAAAATTCATAAGTAAAGCTATTTCCACTAATTCATTATATTTTAAGAAGAATTTATAATCAACTAAACTATAAGATATAATGAATGTCGATCAAACACAAGACCTTCCAATATTCAATCTGATGCTCTCCCAACTAAGCCATTCCAGATAACATAAAAAAATGAATAATCACATTTTTTAGATTGAATAGTCAAGTTGTGCAACTTAGTCAACTTATGCCAGTGGGATAAAAAACGTGCCAGATCTTCCTCTAATTCATTGAGATTGAGATTTTAAAAAGAAATAATCGCTAATGCAATGAACGTGGATCAAACACGTTACCTGCTCACTAATATTAAAATTGAAAATTCAAAAAGTAAAGGTAAACTTATGCCAGTTGGATAAAAAACATGACAGATCTTCCTCTAATTCATTGAGTATGAGATTTTAAAAAGAAAGAATCGCTAAAGTGCAGTGAACGTGGATCAAACACGTGACCTTCAGATCTTCAGTCTGACGCTCTCCCAACTGAGCTATCCCCACAATCATTAGAAATAAAAATTCATCAGTATAGGAATTTTAGCTGATTCATTGAGATTTTAAAAAGAAATAATGACTAATTTTCTATTGAATAGTCAAGTTATGCGAAATAGGTGTGGTTAACATGGAGATCGAACACGTGACCTTCAAATATTAAATTTGACTCTCTCCAAATGAGCTATCCCTGCTAACATTAAAAATGAAAATTTTTAAGTAAAAGTATTTACGCTAATTAATTGAAATTTTAGAAAGAAATAATCACTAATTTTAAATTGAATAGTCAAATTATGCAAGATTGAACACGAGGCCTTTAGATCTTCAATCTAATGCTCTCTCAACTGAGCTATCCACACTAACATTAAAAATGAAAATTCATCAGTAAAGGTATTTTCGCTAATTCATTTTAATTTTAAATAGAAATAATCACTAATTTTTAATAAGATATTCAAGTTATCCAACTTGTATAAGGTGCGGTGAACTAGAACACGTTAGGTATTTTCGATAATTCATTGAGATTTCATAAAGGAATAATGACTAATTTTAGATTGAATAGTCAGGTTATGCAACTAGAATCAGGTGCGGTGAACGTGGATAACAAACACGTGACCTTCAAATCTTCAGTCTGATGCTCTCCCAACAGAGCTATCCCCTCTAATATTAAAAATGAAAATTCATAAGTAAAGGTACTTCCGCTAATTCATTATATTTAAAAAAGAAATAATCACTAATTTTAGATTGAATAAGCAAGTTGTGTTTTTAGTTATAGTCAGGTAATAAACTTGTATTAGGTGCGTTGAACGTGGATAAAACACGTGTGACCTTCAAATCTTTCGTCTAACAATCTCCCAACTGAGCTACTCTTGCTAACATTAAAAATGAATATTCATCAGTAAAGGTATTGGGTACGCTTCTGGAAATTCAACAAAAGGCAATAGTACTAGACCGAGATGCCAGATTTAAATCTCGCTTCTGAAAAATTCAACAAAAGGCATTGGGTACGCAGTTATAGTACGACATTCCACCCATAAACAGATGGTCAAACAGAAATGCTCAAGCAAATATTGGAAGAAATGTTGAGGGCATATGTGATCGATTTAGCAGGAAGCTGGGATAAGTACCTACCCCTTATGAAATTATCTTATAATAATAGTTGCCAAGCAACCATAAAAATGACCACATATGAGGTTCTCTAGGGACGAAGATTTTGATCCCATATCTTTTGGGAAGAAGGGGGGCAAACGAGAACTATTGGACCAGAGCTATGCAAATTACCAACGCCGCAGTCTAGAAGATTAAAGCTAGGATACAAACCGCACAAAGCCGAGAGAAAAGCTCTGGAGATCTAAGGCGCAAGGACATGGAATTGTTGGTAGGGAATCATATATTCCTAAAGGTAGCACCCCATGAGAGGGGTGCTCAGGTAGGGTAAAGAGGGGAAGCTAAGCCCTAGGTTTATCCATCCCTTTAAGATATTAGAAAGGATTGGATCTAGAATCGGGAAATGCCCAAATTTGTCTGTAGTACGTAATATCTTTCATGTATCCATACTACGGAAGTATACCCTAGATCCTTCGCACGTACTGGCTCGTGAAACTCTCTTCTTGAGAGATGACCTAACGTATAAAGAAGACATGATTCAAATAATAGACAAGAAAGTCAAAAAATTGAGAAACAAGGAAATCGCTCTTGTTAAGGTCCTATGGAAGAATCATAGAGTAGAAGAAGCCACTTGGGAAACAGAAGGCAAATAAGAACCTTGTACCCTGGCCTATTTTAGAATAAGCACTTTCGATGACCGAAAGTTTTCAAAGGAGAGGAGAATTTGCAACACTCAAGGTCTCCAATAAGAGACCGTGTATAATCCCTACTAAGTTGTATCTAGAAGCAAATAACAAGTAGAATTGAAAAAAACATTGAGAAGATGGTACTTTTTCTAATTTTTATAAACTTCCCGAATCATTAAATTTTTTATAGAATAATAATTACAAGGGGCTTAAAAAAGGAAGGCTCCCATCGGAGAAGACATTTCTGGCAGAAGATTCAAAAAAATCAAGAATGAAATTATAGAAATTCTAGATGTTTCAATGGTAGTGGAAAATCCGTCTATAAATTATGAATTAGGGTAGACTATTAGGGGCAAGAAGCAAGCTTAATCGAGTACCCAATCGAGAGATACAAGTTTTTTGTTTTGGGGTATCGTGTTCATTGGTTTACCTCGAATTCGAGAACTAGTCCACTGTTCATTTCCAAACTTGTTCCTGCACCATCTAAATAAGTTTACCCATAAGTTTGGTGAAGGAAAGAGGTCCTCAAAGTCCTAGTAGGTTTTCCCACGAATCAGTCCATGTTAGGTTACACTCTAATGTTTTCCTAAGCTAAAACCTCAACTCTTAAAGCCTAACCCAAGACATTATGTATAAACCTAAGTTCATCAATAATCCATGTACCAAGTACATAGAACTATGTGAATAACGTGCTAAATAAGTTGCTAGGATCCATACCCATAAGTAACCATTATTTGCCCATAAGTTCTTCTTTTGAGTCTCCTTCTTATTTTGTGTTTGTAACGAGTTTGTATATGTAACACCCCAAACATGAAGAAAATTAGATCCCGTAAGAATAAGCCACCCATGAAAGACCCAAAGGATAGAAAGGAAAAAAAATTAAAGTTTTAAGCAAGAACAAGGGACTTAGTCAATTGAGTACCCTAACAAGTGATTTCAAGAATTGGAAAGGAAAAAGTAAATGAAAAGGGCAAAAAAGTCATTTTATCAATTATAAAAAATCTTTCCCGATTTGTAATTCCTTATGTAGAAGGAATCTCAAGATTCAAAAATAAGGGGGAAATGAACAAAAAACAATGAGGAATTTGTAGAAATATTATGGATTTTTCGAGAAAAATAATAATAAAATATTCGAAATGTGGAAAATTACCAAAATACCCCTGAAAGAATGGACAATTAGAGAAATGCCACTCCTATTAGAATCAGAGCATCTACCGTGACCATCCGAGCAAAATCCTTCAAACTCAAATCTCAACCATTGGATCTCCTCCAAAATTTGATATGATCTCAATGAACACGCACGGATCATCACATCCAACGACTAGTATTCAAAGCCAAGGTCGGTAAGGCTATGATCGGAGTTGATATCTCCGAAAAACTATCCAGAAAGTTCGATCTCTAAAAAACAAAGATTTTAGAGCTCTCAATGTCGGTTTAAGCTCCTCCGATAAAGTCTGAAGTAGGAGAACCAATACGAAATAAGAATCGAGAAAGGTTCGGTTTAAGCTCCTCCGATAAAGTCTGAAGTAGGAGAACCAATACGAAATAAGAATCGAGAAAGGTTCATCCCCCAATCGAATGCAATAAGCGTTTAGATTATGGGTCTCCTACTCTAAGATTTCTTCCAAATTCAAGAGCAATCCTCCACCATTTCTCTTATAACATCTAAATAACGAAGATTCTGGAGCTCTAAATTTTGGTGTAAGCATCTCCTATAAAGACTGAAGTAGGAGCAACAATACGAAATAAGAATCGAGAAAGGTCGATCCCCCAATCGAAGGCAATGAGCGTTTAGATTATGGGTCTCCTACTCTCAGATTTCTTCCAAATTC
>NW_019272203.1:96672-99972 GCF_002738345.1 Cucurbita maxima
ACTCGTCGAGCAAGAATGATTCCAATCAGTTTCTGCACCCCCAAGGAATGCTTCCATAGAAGACCACGAAGAAAAATAACCTCGAGAGCGTGCCGAATTGAAGGAAATAAGTTTTGAAATTAAATTGAGGATAAGAGTCGAATTTCTATCTACGATCTCTTTTCCTTCAAATTAAGGATTTCTCTAGCTTCAGAGGAAGAAGTTGAGTAAACTTGATGAAGGAATTGAGAGTTGAAACGTCGTAGAACAAGCTACCCAAGAGATTGAAAATCTTGCGTTTTGAGTGAGTTGCATACTGAGTTCGATTTCTAGAAATTAAGGTCCTAGACTCAAAGACATTCCTCTAAACCAATTCCTTTAGCTTGAAGAAAGGATATGAAAGAGGTTCAATAAAGAAATAGGGCCTTGAAACCCCTAGAATCGGCTACCCAATAAGAAATCGTTTGTTTTATCTCCAACGATAAATCAGATTTTGGATGAACTTTGGAAGCGAATATCTTAGGCTACGATCCATGAGAAGGTATCAAATAAATNAAGCGAATATCTTAGGCTACGATCTATGAGAAGGTATCAAATCAATCCCTAACCCTTCCTTGTAACACTCATCTTTAAGTTTCACAAAGAAATCAAGGAGAGAAATGCTGTAAATGTGGCTGTACAGACCAAGTTTCAGATGGCGGCGATGTGAAAAATGCGCATCTTCTTCCTGTTTAGAGGAAGAAAACGATGATATGGCCAGTTCAACTAAACTATCCAAGTCAACTCAAAATTTGACCTTTTCTTGGGTTTTCTCAATTTTTATCTCAACTAAAAATGACAGTTTTTATTGTTATCAAACCAATAACAATTCATTCGAGCTAAATCTTCCAATTGATAATTAGGCCAGAGAAAGAACTTGAATTTATTTTTATATCTATCAACATGTTTGCTACTTTTATCTAAAACTTGATCACGGGTTTTTGTTATTTGCATTGTAAAATTATGTATTTCTATGGATATCATTTCTATTTCTAGAATTGAAACAAATTAGAATTCTGAACTCTCACGACTTCTTGGTGATAGGAAATTTTCCCGAAGCAAATCATAATGATTTTTGGTTCTCGTTTCATTCATTTTTTGATTTATTGCAATGGATTTACTAAAACTCTTTTTGTAAGGATAGTCTTTTTCTTGATATCTTTGATTAATTTAGTACTTATTTTTATGAACTAATAAAATACCTATGGTTTGATATATAATAAATTGTCCATCATTTTGTACAACGAACATGTTCAATAATAAATATTTATTTTTTAATAATTCCTTATTAACCTGGAACTCCTTGGGAACTATTAGAATCTTCAAATTCATTTCTCATCTTTAAATACAAGATACACTAATTTTTATGAGATTTATTTATAAGATTTATCAGTTAAGCTAGAGACAATATACATTGATATTATTCATGCCACTTAAGGAATTATTCCATCTCAATTGAAAAATAAAATATCTATTTAGGAAGAAATAAAGTTAGCTTCTGTGTTTTTCTTGTATTATTTTTTCATTCTACTATATTTAAGCCAAATCATTCCAGAGTTTTTTTTTTTCTAGGTCAGTATTACAGGAGATTTTTTTTTTCTTTTCAATTATTTTATTTTTTTAATTTTGACTAATAATGGAATTTTGATTTTTATTCAAATTTAAAATAAAGAATTTGATTGGTATAATCCATGGATTACTCAAAACCAAAGTTCTATATTAATATAGAACAACTTAGTATTTTTTCCTTAGTTCTCATCCAATCAAAAAAAATTATTTTTTTTTATTGTTCAATGGGTTGAATTCTTAATTTATTGTGAGATAATTAAAATCTTCCTTATAAATTTTTTCAATGAGTTCAAAATTATTACCCTAGGTTTAGTATTTTGATTAGAGATTCTTCTTTCTTATTCTTAATCAAATTTTTGAGTGGGCTTGACTTAGTTGAATCATGATTTATGTTGTCTTTCATTTTCTTTTCGTTTGTTTGAAAAAATATATCGATCAATTCCGATTCTTTCTTTTTCTATTTATTGTTTTCTTTTCTTTTTCAATGTTGGTTTAAGCTCCTCCTATAAAGTCTGAAGTAGGAGCAACAATACGGAATAAGAATCGAGAAAGGTCGATCCCCCAATCAAAGACAATGAGCGTTTAGATTATAGGTCTCCTACTCTTAGATTTCTTCCAAATTCGAGAGCAATCCTCCACCATTTCTCTTCAAACTTAATCCTACAGTTTCTCAACAAGATTACCCAAAGGAATGCTTCCATAAAAGACCACGAAGAAAAATAACCTCGAGAGCGTGCTGAATTGAAGGAAATAAGTTTCGAAATTAAATTGGGGATAAGAGTCGAATTCCTCTCTACGATCTCTTTTCCTTCAAATTAAGGATTCCTCTAGCTTCGAAGGAAGAAGTTGAGTAAACTTGATGAAGGAATCGAGAGCTGAAACGTCGTAGAACAAACTACCCACGAGATCGAAAATCTGGCGTTTCGAGTGAGTTGCATACCGAGAACGATTTCTAGGAGTTAAGGTTCTACACTCAAAGAGGTTCCTAAAAAAAACGCTGTAAATGAAGAAATAGGGCCTTGAAACCCCTAGAATCGGCTACCCATTAAGAAATCGTTTGTTTTATCTCCAACGATAAATCAGATTTTGGATGAACTTTGGAAGCGAATATCTTAGGCTACGATCCACGAGAAGGTATCAAATAAATCCCTAGCCCTTTCTTGTAACATCCATCTTTAAGTTTCACGAAGAAATCAAGGAAAAAAACGCTGTAAATGGGCTGTACAAGCCGAGCTTCAGATGCCGGCGATGCGAAAAATGCACATCTTCTTCCTATTTAGAGGAAGAACATGATGATACGGCCAGTTCAACTGAATTGTCCAAGTCAACTCAAAATTTGACCTTTTCTCTGGTTTTCTCAATTTTAACCCCATTCCAGACCGATTCTCATAAAAAACATTATGGTTTCATAAACTAGACACAATAAGGAGTATGTGGAAGGAAATTTGAAGTAATTCGGATACTGGATGCTCAAGAATGGAGGTCCCAAACGTCGACGACGAGGCAAGTAGCCCCCTTGGACTCTTTGTTAAGAAATACTTGTAGAAATCGCTTGGATTTTTATATGAACCCTAAACCAAGTATGCATTAAGGATATATGAAAGTAAAATCCAAATAACTGTGAGTTAAGACCCTGAACCAATCAAATAGCTCGAGGTTTAAATAACGTTAAAATAACCCACTATATGAGTTCGCCTATCAAATTTTAATACT
>NW_019272204.1:0-4765 GCF_002738345.1 Cucurbita maxima
TAATAGATTCATCTTTGAGTCTAGTTTCAGTAACCATAAAGAAATTAATGAAAACTGGTCTGAAAGGGATTCAAATTGATCAAAAAGTGTAGAAAGGTCAACATATGGCTACCTTTGACTTTTATTGTTCAAAGTTTTACCTTTGACTTTATTCTTCATCTTCTTCATGGCTGGCTGGAAAAATCACAATTTTTCTCAAAGTTTTACCTTTGACTTTATTCTTCATCTTCTTCATGGCTGGCTGGAAAAATCACAATTTTTCCTTATCATATTCCTCTGGTTTTGCCTTTGTACTGCTCTATATACACCTCTAATGGGCTAAATTTCTCCACGAAACGTTTAGATAAAATTTCAAGGAAGAAGTAGGGGCAATTTCATACCTTGTCATAATCTGTAACTTGAGTTATAACCTTCCAAAGTTCGCCAGAAAACATGTTTCTCACCTTTTTTTGGGACAACCGATTCTAGAGCTTTTTATTTCCTGATTCCTTCACGAAACTTGTTGGAAATCCCATATGGAATGTGTAGAAGTTGGTAGGATGGAAAATGATTAACCATAACCCTCGAAGAAGAAATCTGAGGAAAAAAATTCTATAATCTAAAAGCTTCAAACTCGAATTTTAGAAATCATCACTCGATTCTTGTCTTGAAATATTCTCCATAACTTCGTATTTATAGATCAAGCTTGCACAGTCATTGATTGTTCTAGAATTGTGGTGCATTTTCTCGTTTTTTATTTATCTAAAATTAAGTAAAAAATATCTAAAACCATGAAGGTGCTACCGACATTGGTTTTCAACTTAAACCGTTGGATCTACAGAACCTTTAGTCTTGTTAAACATATCCAAACAGCAGCTCAATCCAACAATTAGATGTGAATATACGATTGATTTTCTTCTGTTGGATGGTTCTGGAACCAAATCTCGTTGCAGATTTTCTTTAATTACAGTTTTGTAATTAAGTGGAACTTTAGGGGTATTTTGGTAATTTGTCACATTCGGAATATTTTATTATTATTTGATTCATAAGCATCATAAACAAAACTTTAAACCAAACCACCACATCTAGATCAGCTAAATAAGGTTGATTTGAAATAGTTCTTGTTTTCTTTTATTAAATGACAAAACAATTTGATAACTATTTGAAAACCACGTTTATTATTCTTAGTAATCCAAAATGAATTAGAATTTTGGAAACTCCTCATTCTCAATTTGTTTTAAACCATAATGAACCTTTAAATTGTTATTTTACCATCTATGATTGAGTTGTGAAATGTCTTATTATGGTAAGTCCGTATTTCCCTTCTCTAATATGTCATTTCTCAATGAAAATGTATTGCCTTATTATTTATGACATATTGTAAAGTGCCTTTTTGTATCATATATTTGTATTTTCATGTCCTTATATAAACCCAACATTTTCCATTAATTTCTCTCAAAATTGGGAACTTAAATAAATGGGTCTACTACATTGTGACTGTCTTCTAATAACAATGGGTTGTGAACTTGATTCGATGGACCTCCCTGTATTTTACATTGTGTTGGCAATTTTTAATACTGTCACAGTCGTACAATTTCAACCATACAACGTCACGATTTTGACACAATCATGAAAAACCTTTTTTTTGCATGACATTATGGCTTCATTAGACTTTAGACAATGTTCGTCACGAACTGAACATGACTTGTATAGAAACTAAACTTTGTTCAATCACGCATGTAGCAACTCTAACTGACTTGTCTATACTCTAGGCCAAGCTTTGGACGAAAACTAAAGTCGTAGCTGTTCCAAGGTATCAGCTTGTGGACTCCCAAGTCATCATCGGCAGATTTGCAGTGAACAGTGAGCTGATTTTTAGATTTTAGAGCATTTGTTATCTTGACCATAATATTTGGGTTTTGGATGAATGATCCTTCGATGGTAGTGAATTGGTTAGCAAAGAATGATGAAATTAAGAGAGAATGTGCAAGTGTTGAAAATAAACTCATTGTTGAAATCGGAGAGGAAAAGAGATGGGTATGAACACATTTGTGCTTGATTTGTTTCACTTTTTATAGTTGAAAAAGAGTGCAATGGAAGATAACAGTTGATCCGTAATAACCATTACTGTTGTTAAATTGTTCATAATAAAAATAGAATCGTGATTGATAACGTGTTATTTTTTAAATCGAAAAATATATGCTTGAAACTCATTATGGGTTATTGCTCTCTGAAATTTTGAATTAAAAATGTAAAAGTATAATATGGAAACTAATTTTATGTTATGATCGTTCGGGTCCTTCACCTAGTCTTATTTTCGCTCATGTTCTAGACCAACGGGACTTTTATCTAGTCATCATATGTAAGGACCGGGCTGACTCCATACTCCAAAAAGACGAGTAAACTTTCATGAAATAAAACAAAATAGTGTTCATACATGAGTAATTAAAACACAACACAATAGTTAAAACACAAAATATTTCAAAACAAATGGGTTGAAGACGATGGGTGAGGCTTGTCTATGACACCTGCTCCAGAGTCCGCTCCCAACCTCGACTAGCTCCTTATTACCGAAAAAAAATGCAAAATAAGGAAGGAGTACAAGACTCAGCAAGTAGCCTACTTGTAGGCTCTTAATCGTGTCCTTGATATGCTAGGATACCGCACTCTTTCTTTTCTTTGTTCTTGTTTTTGTCAGTAGTACTTAGTTTTTTTTCTGACTTTGAGTTCTGTTAAGAATGAGAAATAGAATTGGGATTGAGAGTGTAATCTTCATTAATATTCACAACATTTATATAGGATACAAGTTACAAACTACTCCCTAAAAATAAGGGAAAATATAAACAACTAAATCTTGAGAATAAAATCAAATATAGTACTAATCAAATCATAAAAGAAAAAATATTAACTCATTACGAATATCTAAGATATATTCCACAACTAATTATTATAATATATTCTTCAAATATTGTATGTTAATACTCCCCCATATATTCCACAACTAATTATTATAATATATTCTTCAAATATTGTATGTTAATACTCCCCCATATATTCCACAACTAATTATTATAATATATTCTTCAAATATTGTATGTTAATACTCCCCCTTAAGTTGGGGAGTATATGTCAATCACACCCAACTTGTCTTTAAAAAAAATCAAATTGATGTCTTCCCAAATTTTTAGTGAAAATATCTGACAATCGAATTTTAGTCAAAACATAACATGGTTTGATGATTCCATCTTNCCCAAATTTTTAGTGAAAATATCTGACAATCGAATTTTAGTCAAAACATAACATGGTTTGATGATTCTATCTTGTAATTTTTCTCGAACTATATGACAATCTATTTCAATTTATTTCGTACGTTCGTCAAAAACTTGATTTGTTGCTATGTGTAATGCTGCTTGATTATTACAATACAATAATGCTGGTTCGAATAGTGGAACTTTCACGTCTTGAAGAATGTATCTTAACCAAGTTAACTCTAAACAAGTATTTACCATAACTGGATACTCGACTTCTGCTGATGATCTGGACACATTGGTTTGTTTTTTAGACTTCCAAGGAATAATTGAATTTCCAAGGAAAATGCAGGACCCAGAAATTGACCGTCTGGAAGTTCGACAACCACCCAGTCTGAGTCGCAACATGCTTGTAATCATAAATTGTTTTCAGATGGTAATACAAGTCCTTCACCAATTGTACCTTTGATGTATCTCAAAACTCAAAGAGCTTCCTCCCAATGTTGTTTTCTTGGTTCATGCATAAATTTACTAAGCATACAAACAGAATACACTACATTAGGCCTAGTAATAGATAAATATATTAATCTGCCAATCAACCGTCTGTATTTACTTGGATCATCAACTTCTCTCCTTCTATTAAAGAAAGTTTCAGATTTTGCTCCATAGGAAATTCTTCTGGACGTGCTCCTGTGTCATCAAGAATATCAATGCCTATTAGTAAATAAAGAGAATATCATACTTCCTTTGCGACATAAAAATTTCTTTTCTAGTCCTAGAAAATTCAATGCCTAGGAAATATTTCAAATTCCCTAAATCTTTGATAAGGAATTTCTCGAGTAAACTAGTCTTGAGATGTTGAATTTTTTTGAGATTATTGTCTGTCAACATAATATCATCACTCGAGTAAACTAGTCTTGAGATGTTGAATTTTTTTGAGATTATTGTCTGTCAACATAATATCATCAACATAAATAAAAGCTATCATGAAAGAAGTACCTTTACTATTAGTAAATAAAGAGTAATCTGCTTTGAACTAAGCGTAGCCTGCATTTTGTATAGTGGTAGAGAATATGGAGAACCAACTACAAGAAGCCTATTTTAAAGTATAAAGAGATTTATGGAGCCGACATACTGTAATCTCCCCGTGCCGATGAATACCTAGTGGTAAAGATATATAGACTTCCTCGTTTACATTGTCATGGAGAAAGACATTTTGAACATCCAACTGATGAGTGAACCATTTTCGAGTAGGGACAATAGTGAGTAAGCAAACAAAGTGTAGTAAGTTTCGCTGTAGGAGAAAATGTTTCTTTGTAATCAATACCTTCAACTTGAGTGTATCCCTTTACTACTAGTCGAGCTTTATAACATTCAACAGAACCATCAGAGTTGGGTTTAATCTTGTACACCCAACGACAGCCAATAGCTTTATGGCCAGGTGGTAGAGGAATGAGAGAATGCAATTTCATCATTCATAGCCTGCTGCCATAATGGGTCGCCAACTACCTCATCATAGGTTTTAGGTTTTGTATGGG